>NC_067399.1:552562491-552867491 GCF_016432865.1 Antechinus flavipes | reverse complement strand
AGATGAGTAATGGGAGAAACTGTTATATGTTTAAAGTAAAAAGAAGAAAGGTTTTATGTTTAGGGTGTTTATGTACATAAATGTATACTACATGAGGCTATAAAACATAGAAATTCAAATCACTACCTAGTATTTCAACTTTAAATTGATATCCAAACTAATCCAAATTAGGTAGAACTCAGATATGACAAATTTAGTTCAAAGCTTTTTGGACACTGTATTCATAAGTGTTAAAAACCATCCAGAATTTCTTCAGTTCTCAAAATTGGAAATCAGTATTATAATGGTAGCTAAAACATTAAACATAAGAATGATGTTCCTGAATTGCAGACAAAAGGATAGGAAGAAGTCTGTCAAGTCAAGACAATATGTATTGATTAAGTCTTGTATCAAATACTTGTATCAAAAACTAAGCACTGGTAACACAAATACAATCAAAAGAAAGTCAGTCCCTGCTTTGATCGAGCTTACATTCAAATGGGAGAACACCACACATAAAAGGAAGCTAAAAAGCAATGGGGGAAGTATGGGAAAGAAAGAAGTCTAAGAGTCAGGAGCCACGAGGTAGATAAAGGAAGAAAGCTAGTGAATGATCTGCACAGGTGGAAGGCTTCCCTATGCTAATAAACTATGGACACATCCAAGGACTAGAGTAAGCATAAGCTATACATCACTGATACAGAAAAAAAATTTCCCAAGCAAAAAAAAATTAATTATAGTCACTTGTTCATCAAGTTGCTAAAGGAACTACTTATAAGGTGCAATGTCCTTATTAAGTTTTTAAAAATTGTATACATTATCAGATAATGGCACCCATCAATTACCTTTTGTTTATATTGTTTAATAGATATAGAAATATCTAATACCAAAATCCCCTTTCTTAAATGAAAGCAATAAAATGGAATAAATACATTTGAAAATGAAACAATTATCCTTTTTTTTTAAACATACAGCTTTTCCATGGCAGGAAACTGGACCCAAATGCCTTAATATGTGAGTCATTTGGGACTTTATCTTAAAATACTAATTTCTCTATGAACTATATTTCCACTTCACTAAACTTTTTCCATTCTAGGGAAAAATATTTCTAAATACAGTATAAAGTATTAAACACTCAAGCCACAATTGTTTATTTTGTAATATTTGTATACATTCTCTTACTTGTATAATTAATAGACAAAGCAGATAGTCATTTCAGGAATAACAAACTTTTCAGATTACTTTAAAAAAACCTTGTTTCCTGTTATTCAAGAATTATTGAAGATTATGCAAATTAATCTTTCTGGACCATAATTTCATTACCAGTAAAATGAGGGTTGGACTCTGCATGCTGTAAGAACATTTCCAACTAGAATATTCTGTGAAATTATGAATTAAAAGGAAAGGTTTCCATTGAATTTTGGGAGGTGGAAAATAAATATTCATTTAAAAACAGAGCATTCTCTGAGAAACTAGAATTTAGAGTTTATACTCAGAAATTTGGATTTTATTAGAAATAATTTAGAAAAGAAAACTGCTAGAAGTAAAGAGAATTATTACATTAATTGAAATATAAGTCATAGGAATCATTCATTTATATGGAAAAAGATTGTTTCATTACATAAAATATTGTCAGTAGGCTAACCCAAAGAAATATCCATTCTCTTTTGCTATTTGGTTTTAAAAATAAGTAAAAGGCCATGAATTCAAAAATTTTAACAGTAAGAATAAAACTGTTTACTAGTCAGAACTTTTCACTTTTTTACTACTAAATTGTTACCAGTTTTTCATTTGAGAGTAGTGCACATGAAATATATTCTCAAAATTGATCCTACGTGAAAAAATAAGTTTTAAAATAATGTTATTTTAAAGTACAAATTTGATTTTAACAACTTACATCAAAGTAAATGAATCATACTTACAAAAGCATTTTGTGAGGCAGAATTAAGAATATAATGCTTACTTGTGGCCCAGCTCGTGAGCAATTGTAAATGCCAGATTGAGACCATTGTCTTCTGCAAGCACACATTTCCTCTTAGCACTGCATACACCTCCCAAATAAGCAATTCCTAAAGGGGACAAAAAAACATGGAGAGCACATGCACTTCAGAGTTTGTAATATACTTCCTCCCATAATTGCAATGAAAATTGTCTAAAAGACAATGAAGTCAATAATTGTACATGTGTTTAAGGTTAACAAAAAAACTGAACAAATGTTTACAATACAGTTGAATTGTGGTAAACAAAAACAATAACTCAATATATGTTTGTTTTGAAATTTCATATGGAAATTTATATTTGTATCATGCTATAGAATGGAGTACATACCTACTGATTTCTAGAGTTTAAAACCATAGATGATGATGTAGGCCATGGAAGTACATTCCTAAAGAATAGTAAGAGGAAGAAAGAGGCAAGAGAATGCCTGGGAATTTAGATAATTCAAAATATGACAGTTGAAAGAAAAGAAGTTCCTGTTTTCAAAAATTTGAAAAGTTATAACAAAGAAGAGGAATTAGATTTATTCTACCTTAACCCAAGATGGCAGAATTAACACCTTAGAGCAGAAGTTGCAAAGAAGCCAATTTAAATTCTATATAGGGAAAAACTTCATAGCAATTAGAACTTTCCCAAAGTGGTAGATGAAAGAATCAGCATAATTCTTTTAAGAATGAGAAAAAGTCAAAAGGAAAAGACAGATTAGTTAATTTCAAAGTTAAAAAGTACAGTGACAGAATTCTGGGCTCTAAGGGAAATTTGTCACCTTAATTTCCTTTACAGATTCAATCTTTTCTTCCTAATAATCATGGGTGTCCAACAAATTTCATTCTAATATAGTCCAGTCTCTTTTCTCCTCTTGTTTGGCAATTTCATCATGTGCCATAAGTTTAATTATCACTTTACTATAAATAAATATATATATATGTATATATATGCATATGCATACAAATACACATATATACATATTTGTGTGTGTGTGTGTGTGTGTGTTAGTTTGTTGGTTGTAGTCCTTTGTTCTTGAAGAAGACCAAAATGACATCAGTATGTTAGAATCAAGTTAGTATGTCTGACTGTGGCTGATCAAACCAATATGAGCTTGGAATGCTCTGCCGTGGATCAGACATAAATAGTCAATATGAACATTTGGGGTAGTTTCTCAAACTTTGTGTATCTTGCATTTCTTCTGAGCTAATTCAATTCTGCTTTGCTCATAGATTATAGCATCTTCTCATTCTATACTGGTCAATCTTGTGTCAATGTTTCCTATTTTATACAATCGATTCAAAAGTTTTTAAGAGAGAGCTTGAAAGTATTCTTGCATTGCTGTTTTCTGACCACCTTGTGAGTACTTGCCCTGAGTGAGTCCTCCATAAAATAGTATTTTTGGCAAATGAACATTTGGCATTTGAACAATGTGGCCTACCCATTGGGTTGTGCTCTCTATAGTAGAGTATGAATGTTTGGCAATTTAATTTGAGAAAAGACTTCAGTGACTGGTATCTTATACTGCCAGGTGATCTTCATAATCTTCCTAAGAATTCAAATGGAAGAGATTCAATTTCCTGCCATGGTGCTGGTAGACTGTTCAGGTTTCACAGGCATACAAAAATAAGGTCAACACAACAAATCTGTAGACCTTCAGTTTGGTAGTCAATTTAATATCTCTCTTCTTCCACACTTTCCTTTGAAGTCTCCCCAGCACTAAGATAGTTCTGACAACGCATGTGTCAACCTAATTATCAATGTGAGCATCTCCAGAAAATATACTGCCAAACAAAGTGAATTTATCCACAAAATCAAAACTTCTCCATTTGCTGTAACTGATGGTTCCACATATGGATGGTGTGTTGCTGGATGATGGAAAGCCTATGTTTTCTTGGTGTTAATTGCTAGATCAAAATTAACAGAAGCAGCAAAGAATTGGTCATGCTCCAATACTTCCTCCACTTTAGTTTTGGCATGTAGCCTTTTCAGGTTGAAGAATTTACTATCAGTGTGATAGCTGCCTGAAGATATTTGACAACATGGCTGAAAACATCACACTCAAAAGCATTGGAACAAGCATAATCTTGTTTTACTCCATTAGTGACTGGGAAAGTTTGAAAACATTTTCTTTTGTCCAGACAAACATAATAACATCCTGAAATAGACATACTGATAAACTTCTCTGGGCAACCAAATTTTGACATGATTTTCCATAAACCCACAAAGACTTTGGGCAAATCTACAAATGTTATATGTGGACTTCTGTCCTGCTCCTGACATTTCTCCTGGAGTAATCAGGCAGCAAATACTGTATCAACTGTCCCTTGACCCCTTTTGAAACCATACTAGCTCTCAGATAGATGAGACTTCTCCTAGGTGTAGGATCAACCCATTAAGGAAGACTCTCTCAAGAATATTGCCAACAATGACTAAGAGAGAGACCTCCCTGTGATTGTCACAGTACACTCTATTCCCTTTATCTCTATGGAGATGGACAATGGAGGCATCCTTGAACTTCTGGAACATAACCTCCTCCTACTATTATGATGTGAAAAATTTCAGTCAGCTTTTGAAGGAGCAATGGACGCCCACCTTGTAAATCTCAGCTGGAATAGAATCAGCATCAGATGCTTTGCCACACAAAAATAGCCCAATAACGTTCAAAACCTCTTCTTCAGTTGGAACTTCAGTCATGGAGTGATTAATTTCAATGTGAGGTACACAGTCAGTGACTTCAGAATTGACTGATGACAGTTTGTTGAGAACACTATGGAAGTGTTGGGCCAGTCTCTCCAAGATCATGTCCTTATCAGATTTAAGTTTGGTTAAGCTTCAGTTTCTTAATAAAAATAACATCTACATTTTGGCATTAAGTAAATTTCTACCTTTTAAAAATTTCCTTAATCTCACAAAATATTGCTATGCGTACACACACACACACACACACACACACACACACACACACTCAAGAACAATTTTAGTAGTTAGGAAGTTTATTTCCATAAAGCTAAAATTTGCTTCTCTACTCACGGCACCCACTTTTGCTTTCTGAGCCCAAGCAGAACAGTGTAAGCACTTTTTCCACATACTTGAAGATAACTATCAGCTTTCCCATTGAAGAATACTCTTCTCTAGATTAGACATCTCCAGTATTTTCAACAAGTCTTGATAAGTCATGGCCACATGACATATTCCTCTCAGGATAATGATTCCTTTTTCTAGATATATACTAGATTGTCAACATCTCTTCCACAACGTGCCACGCAAAATTGAATATAATACTCCAGATGCAGTATCACTTGAGGCTGGCAGGAATATCATATCCTACATTCAATTCACTATTCTTCTTTAAATGAAGATTTTTAAGATGCACATTACATTTTTTTGGCGACTGTGTTATTCAGCTGACTTATATTAAACTTATAGCTCTCTAAAGTTTAGAGTCTAAATCCCAGATATTTTAAACAGATACTGTTTCTCCCTGCTTTCCCCCATTCTGTACTTGTAAAGTTAATTTTTTTCAATTTTTAACATGTTCAAAACTGAAATATTCATCTTTTTCCTTAAACCTTTTCCTCCTTTCAAATGCCCTAATTCTTTTGATGGCCCTGCCACCTTCAGGACCACCTAGATCAAAGACCTTGAAATCATCATCATTTTTATTGAGAAATTCATACACTAAGTTCTTGGTTCCTTTATTTCTACCCAGCTTCACTTCTAGAAATCTCCTCTTCCCTAGTGGATACTACAGCAAGTTGAATAACGTGGTGTTCAGATATCCTACTCAATATAAGTTGCTCATTGTAGTTTCCCAGGATCCATATATGGGTCTTTGTGGGAGGTAATAGGATCTAGAACAAAACAATATCCTAGTGCATATACTCATACTTTTACTAAGTCCTAAAACTTCGATCAGGGCCATGGTCTGATGGCTTTTTACCAACCTTAAACTGTGTTACTTGGCATAAATAAGCAGGACTAAGCTCCTCAAATTCCTTCATACTCACTGATTCTTATAAACAGACTATGAATGATAGAAAAAGTGTATCTTCACTGAATCCCGCAGTTAACTTCTTTAATAATAATCAATAAGTTGCATAAATTAAAATAAGAATGACGTTTCTTTTTCTGCCCACTAAATTGCCAAAGATGATAGAAACTAATGACAGTCAATATTAGACAAAGAAAATAGGCGCAAGATAATACATTATTGGCAAAATTGTGAATTGCTCCAGTTTTTATGATACATATTTGGAAGTTTTCTAGAAAATTAATTTGTTCATGTCTTTTGACCCAGTGGAAATTATTAGGCCTATACCCCCAAGGAGGTCAAAAACAGATAATAGTTCCCCTACAGACTAATATATTTGTAGCATTACTTTCTTATGCTAGCAAAACAATAACCCCAAACTCAAACAAATCCCAAAATTAGAAACAGGATAGATGCCCTCTGCTTGTAAAATAGTTGAACAAATTATGGCCAATTAATATAGTGGATTAATATTATGATAAAATAAATTATAAATATGAGAAATAAGAAGACTGAAAATTTGTATGAATTGATATACATTTGTAAGGACATAATAAGGAGAACCAAGAGAACAGTATATAAATGGATCACAATACTATAAAGAAAAACATCAACAAAAGACCAGAATTTAGTTTGATAGAATAACCAATGTGAATACCAGAGTCCTTTTGAGGAGAGGATTATAAGTGTAGAAATGCAGCATTCATTGGCACATAAGGTCATTGTGTGGCTATATTCTGCTTTACTTTTACCTATTGGTTTTTTATATTTTAATATCTCCCTCGTGGTTTCTGTTTTCTGTCTGTTTTTGTTATAAGAGAGGGATCATGGGATGATGGATTTAAAGCTGGAAAGGACCTTTGATGACATCTAATCTAGCTCCTCTCATGTTTTAGATGGAGATAATGAGGTCCAAGGTCACAGAGCTAGTGATAGAAACAGGATTTCAGTCCAAGCCCTGTAATTCCAAAAGCTAGCAGTCTTCCCCTGGGACAATCTGCCTCTCTGTGGGTTTTCTGGGGGGAATTGGAAGAGAAGGAGATGGGGAAATGAGAGGGATGTAAATAAAATAAGACGGGAATGAAAAAAAACCCAACCCATATGCTCAAACCTCCTTCCATACCCCCAAGCCAAGTTTCTCCCCTAACACCTAACACCAGTGCTATGGGTACACCCTGAAGCCTCTTAAATCGGCCCACAAAATCATAAGCAGCTGCACAGCCTCTGGGGCACAGCTGTTCCTACTTTCAACCAAGGCATCCCCAGACTCTAGCAGACTCTTCTCTCTCCCTCAGCCTCGATTTTCAATCAGTTGCCAAGTCCTGTTAAGTCTACCTCCATGATCTCTCCCAACTCAACTCCATTCATTCAATTCACAGCTCTAGTTCAGGCCCTTGTGAATCCCTACTGGGTTATAATAATGACAAGTGGGATGTATAAAGAATGTAATGTTCACAAAACATTTTCTATTAACTAATTCATGAGATCTTCAGGACAACCTTATAAGGAGCAGCTTTGTAGGGCAAAGGATAGCAGGCAAGAAGGCCCAAGTTCAAATCTACCCCAGATACTTACTAGTTGTGTGATCCTGGACAAGTGCCTTAACTCAAAACAAAACAAAATAAAACAACCAGGGGTAACAGCCCCCAGGATTGTTGTGTGGCTCAAATGGGGGTATTGACTGCAAAGAATATAAACAGAGCCTGGCACAGAGTAAGTTTTATACAAATGTTAGCTATTATTATTATTATTAGATGCTTTTGGAATGATTATTCTCATTTAATAGATGAGGAAACTAGGGCTGATAGCAATTTTCATAGTTTGCCCATGGTTACACAACTATTAGTGTATTTTAGCAGGATCTTAACCCGGGTCTCTGCTGATTCCCAGGTTGGCACAATATATTGTACTGGTCCATCCTCTTGTCAGGGACCACTCCTGGCAAGCTTCTTAGGAACAGATTCTCATCTCTCTTCCTTCTCTTAGCATAATGCAGGCCAGTAAAAAAAAAAAAATTGCATATGGTTCTGATCGGTTTCCAGACCTGCAAGTCCATCATGACCCTACTCAGTGTTCCCCATGACCAAATATGAGTTCCATTGTTTAGACATTTCAGTCTTGTCTGACTCTTCATCATCCCCGTTTGGGGTTTTCTTGGCAAATACACTAGAATGGTTTGCTATTTCCCTCTCCAGCTCATTTTACAGATGAGGAAACTGAGACAAACAGGGTGACATGATTTGCCTGGGATCACATGGCTATTAAGTTATCTGAGGCCAGGTTTGAACTCAGGTCTTTCTGACTCCAGTCCCATCACGCTCTCCAATGTGCCACCTAGCTGCTGCTATTAATTCCTTAGCCTGGCATTAAAAATAGATAATATAGTATATAAATTACCAGACCTGAGGTCGGGGAGAAGCGAGTTGAGATCCCATCAACAATGTGACACTGGGCATGCCATAGTACCCTCTTTCATCTTAGTTTCCTTATCAGTGAAATAGTGATAGCATCTATTTCACAGGATTCTTATGAAGATCAAGTGAAATTACAAATTATTCCCCTACACTGATATATTCTCTCTCCTATTTGTGCAGTCTCCCATGCCCAGAACACACCTTTTCCTCCATAGCATAATTTTTAAAGGCTCTCTTCAGGTTCCACTTCTTCTATTAACTTTTCCTGACTTTCCTTCCCTCCAGCTGATAATATAAACTCCCTCTTTGAATTTTCCTAACATGTTCCAGTTTGATCTCTCTCTTGTCCATAACATCAAGGAGAGGCAATTAGTGGGATGGCTCAGTATAGAGAGTGCCGAGCCTGGAGTTAGAAAAACCTGAGTTCAAATTCAGCCTCAAATGCTTTCTACTTCTATGAGCCTGAATAAGTCAACTTAACTTCCTTTAATTCATTTAATTAACTCCCTATTAATTCTCAGGACAACCCTACAATAACAGATAGCCGGCAGGAAGGCCTAAGTTCAGATGTACCCCAGACACATGCTACTTCCACTTCCCTTAATAGGAATAATAATGGCACCTAATCTACAGGGTTTTTAATGAAGATCAAATGAGCTAATACTTGTACAATGCTTAGCACAGTGCCTGGCATATAGTAGGCTTCATATAAATACATGTCATCCTCCTTCCTCCTTTTTACATAGGTATCCCAACATTTTTATTGCATGTTGAAGCTTTGGTGCTTAATTCTGTACCAAGACTTTTGAAACACCCTATATCTACCAGTGGATTATACTTGTTTTTGTACAGCCTGTTAAAAAGAATGTAAATTCCTTCAGAACATGCTCATTTCATTTTTAGAGCTTTGTAGTCTGAGTTTCCAGTATATTGCCCTAGCTGATATTTGATGACAACTATCCCTTCTACAATGAAAGAGTTTGGGGTATAGTATCCTGCAATTTGGAAAATCCATGTAAAATTATTTGGCTTTCCCTTTGTATTAGAGAAATCTGATTTTTTCTATTTTCTTTTATGGGGTATTTACAGTACCTTATTGTAAAATGTGGGTACAATTCTCTCTTAATAAAATTTTAGTTATTCTTGAGTTTCTTAAAAAAATTTTTATGTTGTCTAACTAGCCTTTGCATAGTATCTGCAGATTCCACAAAACTCACCCCAAATTCCCATTTAATTTCTTATGCTGACCTGCAGTATAGTGATACTGCAATGGGAAAAGTCATAATGGGAAAGAGATAACTAGTGTTTACTAAATGGAATTGAAACTTGTTTGAAGAATCATGTTTATATTAGAGAGAAGAGGAGAACTGAATGAGTTATCCAGGCATACAAACACATCCAAACCATCCTTTCTGCTTTTGAATTGCAGTTTCACAATAGTTGGAGCCATGGGCTTACAACCTGAAAGACTCATCTTCATGAGTTCAAATCCAGTCTCCAACATTTACTAGCTAATGACCTTAGGCACAAGTCCCTTAACTCTGCTTTAATTCCTCAGATGTAAAATGAGCTGGAGAAGGAAATGACAAATCACTATGGTGTTTTGCCAAGAAAAGTCCAAACAGGGGCATGGAGAGCAGGACAGACTGAAACACAAATTCCCAATTATACACAATTTTAAGATTTATAAGATATTTCCCTTCCTAGTGGCCCATTGAGGTGGATAATACAGCTCATATCATATCCATTTAAGAGATAAGGAAATTCAGGTCCTGAAAAGATGTGACCTCATTATTATAGGGCTGGTCAATGTCTGAGGTCACCAATATCTACTACATTATGCTGACTCCCACTGATGACAGCAGTGTGTTCATTATCAGAAAACTGGTTATTTCTACCAAATCAACCACAATCTTCCTTTTCTTTCCATTACCGAAATAGTTTCATCCTTCCCCTCTGTCATTTCCATTAGCCCAGTACCAGTCTTTCATGTGGTCTTTTCTAAACAAGGACTCATTTTACCAACTCACATATGATCACTTACTCCATTTCATCATAACTTTATGATGAGATTCTTTTCTGAGACTGACTCAAGTGATACTTGGCACATAAGGGCTAAGCATGAGAGCATGTGTCTATTTATATTTGGAAACATGCAATATGCTTGGCCACAGTTGAAGCATTTTTTTTAGTTATTTGGTCTCAAGATGGTTTTTTTGCACTTGGACATCATAGTCCAACAATGTAGAATATTAGAAGTAAAAAAAAATTGACAAAGTACTGGATCTGGCATTTCAATGCTTTCAAGGTCATTAATCTGGTTTTGTTTAAAAACACTTTCTAGGTCACTGTTAAAAGACTAGTACTGACTAGGTGGAATTTATCTACATAGCTCTGATGGTATGCACACACATACTTTAGTACTCTACTTGCCCAACACATGGTTGTATATAGATGCAAAAATAGGGAGCAGTTAGAAATCCAGTTACTGGCTGGAGAAATAGCCTTTTAATTACCATTTGAATGTGGGAAACTGAGGACTCAATAAAGCTATGTGTATTGAATATGCTAACCAAAGTTCAGTGAATATGCTAATGCTGAACTAGCAGACCTTAAATGCCACATAAACACTTCCAATGTGCTTACAAAACAGAATGTCCTTAGTCACACACAGCCCACTAATTGTGGAGTATTGAATTTCCACCCTAATTAGTGTGTTATACAATGCCAAGGAAAAAGTGAAGCAGAGAGGTTCCCAATAATTGCATTTTAATTTTTTCAAGGCGTAGTTTTTTTTTTTTTTTCTGGAAGACAAAAGATCAGTTTATTTACAAGAAATGCTCTCACACAGAGGTGGATTAAGGTCTAACTGCTTTTAATGATTATAGTAAATCATGAGCAGCCCCACCATAAAAGTAGGACAAAAAAAAAGCATCAAAAAAACTACCTCTCTGATTATCGAGGCACAAATGTACAAGTTTATGAGTAATAGCTACTGGAAATGCTTAAATGGGGAAAAAAAGTGAGGTTGGAAAAAAGTCCAGTTTGTCATAAAATGAAAAGCTTGTAGCGAATAAACAGTGAACTATAAAGCTTCCTAAGGAAAACAAATCTCACAATTATTTAATGTTTCATATGAAGAAACAGTGGTATATGGAAGGTTTCCTAGAAGAATTGAGGATATATCAAATTGCTGTATGCAGGAAAAGGCATTTGTTTGGAATTGTTCCTGTCCTGAATGTGAAGGCCAGAGATATCACAGAATTCTTGAATCTGGTTTTTAAAAGGGAGGGTTAGAAACCTGTTTTCATGATTTTTCTCCCTTCTAATGAACTTCTTACCCCCATATTCTGTTAATGTTTACATTCAAGATGTGAAACCAAAGTTGTAATAAGTAAACTAAGATTATCTTCACAAAGACTTAGTCCCTGCCTTCAGTATATTTTTATCCTCCCATAACTTAAAATTCTATGCATCCAAAACCATATTGATTTTATAATGATGACATTAGTTCCATGTGTTTAAGCAGACACTTGGAACAAAGAGGTTATGTAATTGAACAGCAATTAATTATCTCTAAGGAGTTCCAAAAACTTTACAAACCTTTGTATATACAAAGGAAGGTTAGCACTGGAAAGAAAAAAAATCTGATGAATAATGGCATTTATTAACCCACAAAATTCGGACTACCATATTGTAACATAAGCAGATGCATATTTGGGGATTTACCATATGGAGGACAGAGCATTGCAATTAAGGATTTTCTTCTTTAACTTGTTTGCTTTGGCCATCAATTTAACCTTTGTATTTTTGACTATTATTTTCCTCAACTCCATATCCCTGTCTCTCTTTATTTTGGCTCTTTTTTCCTATTTCACAGTAACTCTACACCATATCTTCAACATTTTTCTGATGAGAAATCACTTCTAGTTACATTGAAGTCTCATGATCACAGTCTGGGTAGTAGGGTTAGATGGTGAAAGTGAAGTCACTAAGCAAGAAAATATAAGAACAACTGGTTTGTCATTTTTCCAATAAGCCCTCATGAGAGATTGGTGGGCAATCACTCTTGATTGGAGACATTTGCCTAACTCACTCTGCATTTTCCTTTCTATCCTCCCTTAATGACACATTAGCAAGATTAAATCAAGTTACTACTATATTAATTTGCTTTTATTGACAACAGTATTATAACTGTATTGTTCTTTACTTCTGTGTTCATGTGTCATTTCTCCCGAGAATTGTTTGTTCTTTGAAGGTATACAGCCTTTTTATCAATAGCCTCTCAAGTTCAAGTCTCAACTTTAAGAGACATAGCTACACATACTTCTGACATATAGAAAAATACATTTCACTTCTCACAAGTGAAAAATAGCTCACATAGGAGCTGATAAACTATATCCAAAGAATATGGGATATTCAAATCATTATGAGAAGAAAACTCATTTTCACCTAAATTTCATTTAAACATTGTTTCTATCATATCCACAACTGCAGAATGTAGATGGTAGAAAACATTATAAAATTTTTGAAAATTGTTTCTGTGATTTTTCATTAAAAAAAAAGCAAACATTTTCCAAATTCTTTACTTAACCTCTTAGTGCTCTTTGTTGGTTTTTTTTTTTTAAGTTTTAAAGACATTTTTGATATGCATTGATAGTTTCCAACACATAAGAGTTCCCTCTAACAGTGGAATCACAAGCCTAGTCCATATTCTGAGCTTTCATAGCTGATGGTAAGTTTTGTCAGGACATAAGAAATAAGAATGAATGAATTTCAAGACTAAGATTAATTGATTTTTGTCAAGATCAAGTAGGAAATTATTGACAAAACTCGCAATAGGAAAACTTTAAGGGCTAACCCTGACATTCATTTATTCAATATCCCTATTTGTATAGCATATGTTTTCTTAACCTATTTAAATAATTATATACCATGTTCCTATGAAATTAAAAGATTTGCTCATCAAAAAGACACAAGAAGAAAGAAATAAATGAGGCTGTTAAAGTTCTGGATAATATAGTATCTCTTGATTTATCTGCATTACTAAAATTAGTGTTTTTAAAGACAAAAACATTATACTTAAATCATGAATAATAACTCCAATGATGTCAGTAAGAAACTGACTACTTCACTTATTAGCTATCACCTCATGAATTTGTACCTCAAGTTGAAATAATCTGATTCTTTGGTGTTCTGGTTATTAGATCAGGAAGATATTTTTTTCCAAATTTTTAGGTGATTGTGATAGTAATGAAGAGATTAAGATAACTTTTCTGAAATCTGACAAAGCTTACATAGTAGTCAAGAAAGTTACACCTCTCCCAAGTTCTATTCTTTTCAACATTTCAAGGAACTATAGGTATTTAAATAGAGACAGTTCTGTAGGAAAAAAAAAAGTGTGTTCTTTTTCCATTCCTTAAGAAAACTGCTGGGTTAATGCAAGCAATTTCTGGACAGGGAGTTGGCCATATGATGCTATCTTGACTTAAGGAGAAAACTACACACAACTGTATAAACTCTGATTTGTCCAAAAAGTTGTCACATGTAAACAGTTTGCAGCTGTTGGCCTTGCTGCCAATTAATGAGACCTTTGCTGGCTATGTCACTAAAAGGAACTATTAAATTTCTCCTACTGAATGAATTAGGTACTTATATGATATCATATAATTGTCACAGTAATATACTACAAATTAAGAGGATGTAATCTTTAATGTATTTATTCCAACGTTATAATTATAGAAAAGTATATATGAATAAATTATTTAACATGTGTGAGATCTTCATGGAGCCTTTGTATGTTTAAATTTTAATTGTATGATATAGGTATATTAGAAAAAAATCTGCAAAGCATTTGAAAAAATTTATTGCAATTTGGCACAGTTGAAGTACATAGTTGTACACACTGTATTCTTATTTCAGGTCTTCTGACAAGTGAAAAATAGCTCACATAGATGAGCCAATAAACTATATCCAATGATTAGGAGGAATCCAAATCAGCTGTGAGACGAAAACTCATTTTCACATCAATGCCATTTACATATTGTTTCTATTATACTTACAATTGGGGGTATCACATTTTATAGTTTAAAAAGTGGAGAACTTTGTTAAAATCTTGAAAATTGTTTCAATGATTTGTCATTTTTTAAAGAAGCAAATGTATTTCTCAAATTCTTTACTTTTCCTCTCTGGATGCCATATTTATGTTTACACACACTGCATTCCCAGTGGATAAAATATTGGAAATTCTTTTTTTTTTAAATTTTTATTTAATAATTACTTTATATTGACAGAATCCATGCCAGGGTAATTTTTTTTTTACAACATTATCCTTTGCACTCGTTTCTGTTCCAATTTTTCCCCTCCCTCCCTCCACCCTCTCCCCTAGATGGCAAGCAGTCCTTTATATGTTGGATATGTTGCAGTATATCCTAGATACAATATATGTTTGCAAAACCGACCAGTTCTCTTGTTGCATAGGGAGAATTGGATTCAGAAGGTATAAATAACCCGGGAAGAAAAACTAAAATGCAGATAGTTCACATTCGTTTCCCAGTGTTCTTTCTTTGGGTGTAGCTGCTTTTGTCCATCATTTATCAATTGAAACTCAGTTAGGTCTCTTTGTCAAAGAAATACACTTCCATCAAAATATGTCCTCATACAATATCTTTGTCGAAGTGTATAATGATCTCCTGATTCTGCTCATTTCACTTAGCATCAGTTCATGTAAGTCTCACCAGTCCTCTCTGTATTCATCCTGCTGGTCATTTCTTACAGAACAATAATATTCCATAACATTCATATACCACAATTTACCCAGCCATTCTCCAATTGATGGGCATCCATTCATTTTCCAGTTTCTAGCTACTACAAATAGGGCTGCTACAACAGGTCCCTTTCCCTTCTTTAGTATTTCTTTGGGATATAAGCCCAATAGAAACACTGCTGGATCAAAGGGTATGCACAATTTTGATAATTTTTTGGGCATAATTCCAGATTGCTCTCCAGAATGATTGGATTCGTTCACAACTCCACCAACAATGCATTAGTGTCCCAGTTTTCCCACATCCCCTCCAACATTCATCATTATTTTTTCCTGTCATTTTAGCCAATCTGACAGGTGTGTGGTGGTATCTCAGAGTTGTCTTAATTTGCATTTCTCTGATCAATAATGATTTGGAACACTCTTTCATATGAGTGGTGATAGTTTCAATTTCATCCTCTGAAAATTGTCTGTTCATATCCTTTGACCATTTATCAATCGGAGAATGGCTTGATTTCTTATAAATTTGTGTCAGTTCTCTATATATTTTGGAAATGAGGCCTTTATCAGAACCTTTAACTGTGAAGATGTTTTCCCAGTTTGTTGCTTCCCTTCTAATCTTGTTTGCATTAGTTTTGTTTGTACAAAGGCTTTTTAATTTGATGTAATCAAAATTTTCTATTTTGTGATCTGTAATGGTCTCTAGTTCATCTTTGGTCACAAATTTCTTTCTCCTCCACAAGTCTGAGAGATAAACTATTCTATGTTCCTCTAATTTATTTATAATCTCGTTCTTATACCTAGATCATGGACCCATTTTGATCTTATCTTGGTATATGGTGTTAAGTGTGGGTCCATGCCTAATTTCTGCCATACTAATTTCCAATTATCCCAGCAGTTTTTATCAAATAATGAATTCTTTTCCCAGAAGTTAGGGGCTTTGGGTTTGTCAAACACTAGATTGCTATAGTTGACTATTCTGTCTTGTGAACCTAGCCTTTTCCACTGATCCACTAATCTATTTCTTAGCCAATACCAAATGGTTTTGGTGACTGCTGCTTTATAATATAATTTTAGATCAGGTACAGCTAGGCCACCTTCATTTGATTTTTTTTTCATTAATTCCCTTGAGATTCTCGACTTTTTATTGTTCCATATGAATTTTGTTGTTATTTTTTCTAGATCATTAAAATATTTTCTTGGAATTCTGATTGGTATAGCACTAAATAAATAGATTAGTTTAGGGAGTATTGTCATCTTTATTATGTTCGCTCGGCCGATCCAAGAACACTTAATATTTTTCCAATTATTTAAGTCTGACTTTATTTGTGTGGAGACTTTTTTATAATTTTGCTCATATAATTCCTGACTTTCCTTTGGTAGATAGATTCCCAAATATTTTATGGTATCAACAGTTATTCTGAATGGAATTTCTCTTTGTATCTCTTGCTGTTGGGTTTTGTTGGTGATGTATAAAAATGCTGAGGATTTATGGGGATTTATTTTGTAGCCAGCTACTTTGCTAAAATTATGAATTATTTCTAATAGCTTTTTAGTAGAATCTCTGGGGTTCTCTAGGTATACCATCATATCATCTGCAAAGAGTGATAGTTTGGTTTCCTCATTGCCTACTCTGATTCCTTTAATATCTTTCTCGACTCTTATTGCCGAGGCTAGTGTTTCTAATACGATATTAAATAATAATGGTGATAGTGGGCAACTTTGCTTCAGTATTGGAAATTCTTAAACGAAGAAAGATGAGTTCAAATCTGCTCTCAGGTACTTACTAGCTTTGTGATCCTGGGCAAGTCACTTAATCTCTGTCTCAGTTTCCTCATCTGTAAAATGGGAATAATAATAGCACCTACTTCTTAGGGTATTTGGAAGAATAAAATAAAATAACTGTAAAGTTCTTAACACAGTATTTAGCATAGTAAGTACTATATAAGTGTTTATCATCATCACTATTATTATTGTTATCATCTCCATTGCCCTTCAAAGGAAGCTTCTTAAGGGCAAGGGCAGTTTCATATTTGCGTTTGTATCTCCAAAACTACCACTATCCCTTATTTTATTTATTTATTTTGCTGAGGCAATTGGGGTTAAGAGATGTGATGATCCCGTTAATACCCAGGATATTTTAAAATCAGCCCGAGTCAAGATAAACGAAAGTCCTTGATCTTTATTCTTTGTGGAGGTGAATAGGAATGGCCATACAAAGTGAGAGCAATTGCAACACGAATCCTAGGCCAGGATTAACTCTGGCTTTCTCACTCCACCCACCAAATCCTCCACCCAATCTCCTATACAGCACATCAAAATTGCACAGAAAGTAGGTGGGGCCATTCTTTCTCTAAGCATATATTAATAGGGTATTGTCCAATTGGTAATTAGCCATAAGTGCTTGGACTGGACCTCACTGCATCTGCTCAACTTCAGCCCATTACAAAGAGACATGCCCAATATAACACAGCAAGGAAATATTAAGTGTCTGAGACCAAATTTGAACTCAGGTCCTCCTGAATTCAGGGCTGGTGCTCTATCCACTGTGCCACCAAGCTGCCCCCTTTTTCTTTTTCTTTTTTTTCATTTTTAACAGCTTTTTGTTTTGCCAATTATATTCACATAGTTTTTAACTCTTTCACATTTGCAATACGGTGTGTTCCAACTTTTTTTCCCTTCCTCTTCTCAACCCCCTTCTATAGACATCAAGCAATTCAATATAAGTTAAAAATGTGCAATTCATCTAAATATATTCCATATTTATCATGCTGCATAAGAAAAATCAGATCAAAAAGTGGAAGTTTAAAAAAGAACCTTAAATTTTATGGGCATAAATGTTTGTTGATTTAAAAAAAAAGCTATCAAGTACATAGATATCAATAACTACTAACACATTCAATTTAACAAATATTTATGACTATAGTATTTAAAGAATGGGATTAAAATAAAATATTTAAATAACTAAATAGTTTATTGTGGTACATTATATGTAATACATTTTTAAAAATTTATCTGTTTATCATCCTTTCATCTTCATCCTTAAATGATCTCAGAATGCTTTGATTTAACTGAGACCCACATGAAGGTCTTTGTAAACTCAATTATACTTCTTATATTGTAAGGTAATACTACTAAAAATCTTCCATTGTAATCCTTAAAAAAAAAATTGCAAATAAGTTTATATTCTAGGATGCCCATCAATTGGAGAATGGCTGGGTAAATTGTGGTATATGAATGTTATGGAATATTATTGTTCTGTAAGAAATGACCAGCAGGATGAATACAGAGAGGCTTGGAGAGACCTACATGAACTGATGCTAAGTGAAATGAGCAGAACCAGGAGATCATTATACACTTCGACAACGATATTGTATGAGGACATATTTTGATGGAAGTGGATTTCTTTGACAAAGAGACCTGAGTTTCAATTGATAAATGACGGACAAAAGCAGCTACACCCAAAGAAAGAACACTGGGAAACGAATGTGAACTATCTGCATTTTTGTTTTTCTTCCCGGATTATTTATACCTTCTGAATCCAATTCTCCCTACGCAACAAGAGAACTGTTCGGTTCTGCAAACATATATTGTATCTAGGATACACTGCAACATATCCAACATATAAAGGACTGCTTGCCATCTAGGGGAGGGGGTGGAGGGAGGGAGGGGAAAAAAAAAATCGGAACAGAAATGAGTGTCAATATAATGTAATTATTAAATAAAAAATTAAAAAAAAAAAGAAAAAAAAAGAAAAAAAAAAGTTTATATTCTAAACTGGTGGTGTCCTTAACTGCCTTGTCTGTGTAGCCAACAATAAAATCAAGTATTTGTTAACCAAGAAAGTTTCCTAGGTTTCTTTATGTTTCTCATGGTAGTGATCATTTTACTAATTAAACCCTCTTTAGGTAAGAATTATAATGTGTGTGAACGGAGTATTCAACTATTGCTTCTATTCTTTTATTTATTCCTTCTTTTCCAATGTCAAGGGCTTGTTGAAATAATCCTTGTTATAGGGTTTTTTTTTTTTTTAGTTGTATGTTATATGTCCTCATATTTATTTTTTCCTAATTTGGTAATGATCATAGCTTTATTATAATAAGTCATTGGGCTAACTCCCACATCTATAATACATCAGTTCTTCTCAGCTGAAATATAGTCAATTTCATTTTTAATAATTTTTAATAATTTTACTTGGTGCTTGCAATGTTGAATTCCTTCCAACTCTCTTCTTGAAATAAGTTTTCATATTAATGAAAATATGTATGCAAGTGTGTATATAGTATACTTCTTTTTATAAGCAAATCTTTTCCCTCTTGTACTTCTTCCTTCTGAACTATATTTTTTTCAATATATTTTTGACACTTTCCCTTATTCCCACTTTTGCATGAATGTTACTGAATATTCATGTATATTTGATTCCTTTTGGAAGACATCAAGTATTTCTTAGAATTTCTCAATTTTTGTCTTCCACAATAGATGTCACATAAAATACAATTCGTCCATGGTAGTATTTTGCTTATTCTTCTCATGAGCGCTAATACATGAGAAACCAAGGATGGTTCAGCAATGAAAGAAGAAGCTTTTCCAGGAGTACGGAATAGTGTGAGCAATAACTCAATGAAGAAAGAGTTCACTATGTGTTCAAGGAAAATAGAGTTCTGTAGTTTGCCTATACATCCCTAAGTGAAGGTGAGTAAAATGAAAGATAAGACTGGAAAAAAGGGAGTGTCAATTTGTGGAAGGTTTTGGAGCCAGCCAAAGGAATTTTAACTTTATACTGGGAATGAGCAGATTTTATGCTTAAGAAATATTATTTGAGTAGTAGCATAAGAGATGGATTGTGGGGGCATAGAGATGGAAAGCTCTGTGAGGGAGTTCTTGTAATAATTCAGGGAGACAAACATAAAGACTTATCTTGGAATTGTGGAAGTAGGAATATAGAGAAAGAATAGATTTCCAGGATGTTGTGGAGAGATGAGATGACATTGATAGCACCTGACAATTAAGTAGATGAGAAATAAGAATGATCACAGGGTGATCAAACAATAACTTCAAGGCTGTAAAAATGGGAGATAAGAATATTATAGGACAGATATAATAAAGTCATAAGGAGGAAGAGGTTCAAGATGGAAGACAATGAGATTTCTATTTTCATGAGGTCAGAGCTTGAGGTGCCAGTAGAAGTGAAGATATTTTACAGGAAAATTGAAGATTTGTTTGAAGCTTAGAAGAGTGGGTAGGACTGGAAGATTTGGGAGTCATTTGCATAAGGTTTTTATTCAACTTCACATATTAGAGACAGCTTTATAGGAGTAGTCAGAGAATCATTAACCAAAGTTATATTTATGGTTCCACCTGTTAAAGGGTCTTTCATGATCTTACATATGAGAAACATCTTGTTGGAGAAAGGTGATGAAGGAATATTTCACTCTACCAAGTCAAGTTTTTTTCATTTGGTTAAACAATGGATAGTTCATAAAGACTGACAGTTTCCTTCTCATCTTCTCATCAAAAAAATAATTTTGATATGAATATGTATCTTTCTCAAAAAGCCTTTTTAGATATAAGAAAGCAGACATGTGGATCAACAAGGGGAAAAAACCATTTATTCAGCACCTACTCCCTTTCAAACATTGTACCCTTCACAAATATTTTCTCATTTTTTCTTCACAATAGCTCTGGGAAGTGAGTGCTATTATTATCATCATTTTATAGTTTAAGAATCAAGGACAATCAGAAGTTATGTTATATACTATAGTATATACTAGGAAAATATATACTAGTAAGTGGTTGAGGCTGATTTGAACTTAATTCTTCCTGACTCCTGGTTCAGTATTCTACTCTCTACATCACTAGTTATTAGAAATCATTGTTGTCTTCTTTGTCTCCCCTCACTCCCAAATTCCTTCATTTTTCATAACAATGTCATCTGTGACCTTTTCTATTCTAATATATTTCCCTCTTTGAGATATCTAGAAAATCAATTCCTGAGTACCATCAAAACTGTGTCATAGATTTCCTTTGGTGTGTTTGTCTGGGTCAGGCTATTCTTCCTAAATTAATGTCACTGAGCTCTGATGTACTTCTTATGTTATATCAAATACTACTCTGTCAGTGTTTAATCATACGTATGATACATACCTGGGAGGTATAAATAACACGAGATAAGTGCCAGTAAATGTTAGTATTTTAAAAAAGATCATGATAGACTAGAATATTGGACCATAAAGAAGACGAAATTTGATGGGGATAAATATGAAATTTTGTAATCAGATTCAAAAAACTGACTACATGAGTGCAAGGTAAGGGAAGTCTCATTGAGGGCTAGGACTGTCTTATGTTCTTTCTGTAGCACATAATAGGCCCTTAATAAATGTTTATTAGTTGATTGAAATGCAGTTAGAAAGCAGCTCACCTGCCAAAATAAATAAATAAATCCAGGATTTTTCCTCTCATCTGTGTGTAAATAGTCTTCAGAACCAGGAAGATGATACTTTTTAGATTATATTTAGAACACTTAAGTTCAGTTCTAGTGTTGCAAATTAGAAAAAAAGTAAATTGGAGGGCAAACAAAATGAATACTCAATCAACAGACATTTATTAAGTAATTACCATGGGCTAAATCCTATGGTAGGAATTTGGGCAAAAAAGGCAAAATAGAGAAAATAATCACTACTTCTGAAATCATTTCATGTAAGCATAAGTTGAACGAAATTGGAATATTTAGCCTGGTGAAGACTCAGAGAGAACATGCTAATTGTCTTCAAGTTCTTATGGGGCTTTTATGTAGAAAAAGTTTCAACTTATTCTTGACCAAAGAAGGCAAATGAAGAACAAAGGGGAAAGTTGTAAAGACTCATTTTTAGGCTTGGAGTCAGAAAAAAACTTTCTAACAACTAGATTTGTTCAAATGTGGAATAGATTGTCTTGGGAAATAATAGATTCCTCATCACTGGATATCTTTAAAAAATGATAGATGATCACTTGTTGAATGTGGTGTAGAAGAGATTCTGGTATATCTATGCATTGGACTGGATTGTTCCTAATCCAGTTTGTTCCTAATGGGAAGAGTGTGAACCAACATTTTCAGGGTATGGGCCTGATAGCTTATTTAGCTGCCCTTACTAGGATGTGGTGTAATGGGAGCACAAAGAGTTTTGAGCTCTTTAGTATGGATTCGAGTCCTGTTGTATTGAGTTTTTCCAGCTCAAATCTCTTTTGTTTTCCTTCTATTCATGTTCTTCACCTGCCTCTTCTTATCCTTCTCAGATCCAGAATTATAGAGATTTAGATTTTTATGACCTTGAAGGTCATATAATCTAACCTCTTTTTTTTCCAATGGAGAATCCTTTATTCAAATTGCTTCTTTTGAATGCCACTTTCCCCTTGTTTCATTCTCTTTCAATTCTAACCTTTTCCCTTTTATAGTTCTAGATCTTTTTCCTCCTTCAGGTCAATTTCTTCTTTTTCTTTTTCTTCTCCTCCTCTTCTTTGTGACCTCAAGTCTTCATCCAAGTTTCAAATTCTTTTTTTTTTAAACCAACAAAACACAGTTAATCTATGTCATGGATGTTTGTCTGATCCCTCCAAACTAGTACATTTAAAAATATCATAAAAGTTCCTGCTGTAATTACAAAAGGCCTTGAAGTTTCACCCAAAACACATTTCCCATTACAATACAGATATGATTGAGGGCAAAAAAGTGAGATACATTTTGTTTTCATGTGAAAACAAAGCATCAATCTCTCATTTAAAAAAAAAGATTTTTTATATTTATATCCCTGCTATAATATTAAATAAACTGGAAGCTATGTAAGCATGGAGCATTATAAATTAATTTGATTAGCTTATTTCAATGCCACTTTCAATGATACTTCAGTAATAGAATATTCTTATATGTGAAAGTTCTTTTACATGAAAGATCAAAAATGTTCTGTCAATGACCATCATTGTCAATTTTATTAATGAGAACCATAGTTGTAAATGACAAAATCCTTGGTATTTAGAAAAGAAAAAAGGACCATCTCTGAAACATCTAGATTCTGTACTAAAACTGAAACAATTTTCTATAATTTGCTTTTGATCAAAAAGAGATTCAAATCCTATTCAAAGAAACATGGAGAGAACCTCAAAGTCTTATAAGTTTCTTTATGTGTGATCAAATGGCTCTTACAAGACTATATTTTGCTGAGTTAAGTGTAAATGAGTTATGGCTTATATTTTTTTGGAGGGTTGCAAATTCTAAGAAAAATTGTTTAGCACAATGGATGTCACACTTTGTCTAAGCCAAAAGACTTGGGGGAAGGAAAACAGGATAAATATCTAGAGATATGCAGAAGATTCCAAATAGCCTGAAGGTTCATTCATCCACTGGAACCAAAGGTGTAGAAATAATCACAAATATTTCTGTTTTCCATAGGTGATAACTTTTATAAGAGTGGCAATTTAACAATAGAGAGAGACAGACAGAGAGACAAGACAAGAAGATGAATATCTCTGAATCTTATGAGCAACCACACATTGTTATATTCCACCCTCTTCTTTCTGAGGGACACAAGGAGACATCTAGAAAAGGTACTACAAACATTCAGAAATAGATTTATATCAAACTCACTGCAAATAAGGTTCACCTTCTCAATGTTTTTGTGTGTTGTGGACCTCTTTGGGAGAAGAGTAAAACCTATGAATCCCTTCTCAGTAATAATATTTTAAATGCATTAAATAAAATGCATAGGACTACAAAGGAAATCTATTGTTTTTAAATATATTTATTGAAATGCTAGGGAAAAATAAGTTTACGGATTCTCAATTTAGAACCCCTAACTTTAGGGGAGATAATTCCTTGCTGCATTTCTTGTCAGTACCACAGAATAGCAGGGAATATTTCAATCACTCCTTGTACCCTAAAGTTATGATCCCCCAAATTTCAAAATTATGGAGATTCTTACTAATTTGACTTTTTATGGATGTTGGTTGCTTCAGAGATCCCTAAGGTTAATGTTAGAATTGGCAATTTAATACATACAAAATGATTGTCCAAACAAGGAAATCCAAAGTCTAGCATGTGCTGAAGTCAGAAAACAAATGATTTACTTGCCCAAGAGCAATAATGGCCAAAACTATCACTGTTTTAGAATATATGATCAGTTGGGAAATTGTGCAAAGGAAAATGGCAGAAATAGAGAAAGGCAAAAAAGCAAAAAATAATAGTGGAGAGTAAAATCCATTTTTAAAAAAGCATGGTGAAGATGCCAGAATATGCAAAATCAATGAAAGATAATTTAAGGACAAAAAAGGCAATTTAGAGGCTTAAAAAGTTCCATTGAGCACTCTGAGGTTAAATGACTTCCTCAGGGTCACACTGCCAGTATGTACCAAAGACCAGATTTCTATCTGCTACACTGTGCTTCCTATGTTTATTTAAAAATAAGAGATAATTTAAATACTTGTGTGAGTATTAGAATAAGAAAAGTCATAAGGATTTTACAAAATAGTACCATGAAGAATGAAAAAATGATGACTCTGTGGGTATATGGAAATTTTAAAAGTGTTGATAGATTTCTAGTTAAAATACTAACATAAACCAGCCAACTGCACTGGCATAGAATACGTTGGGATAAGTAGTTTCCATTTTGTACAAACTACAATAACTGAGTGTTTTAGAGATGTTTTGCCTATTTCTGATAAATCTGGACTTTACAATGTTATAAATTATTATTGCATTGGGATACTTGGGAATTTCCAATTTCTGGTAAAAAAAAATTCTAAAAATAGATTGGGGCATAAAAAGCTATTTAGAAAACAATATTATTCATTTTTAAAGATAACTGCATTACAATGGGATACAAAGGGTTTTTTTTTTTTCTTTTTTGGTCCAAAACCTATAAAAAGTCTAAAAAGATCTAAAGTAGATCTGTCAGTTAGGTCTTAGCTCAGGTCAGATTTGCCTTGGGTGCCTCTCTTATTTCTCTCTCTAAATCTCATTTTGTCTCTTCCTCATATATCCCACACCCTGGACTTCCCCTGAAAATATTAGAATTTGTTCATGTCTCTCTAAAGGTACCTATAAGAATTCAAGTGAATAAAACATTAGGCCTAGGAGAGAGCTTATTTAACCTAAGAAATAAGTAGAACAGGTTGATATATTATCACTTTTCTATAGTGTATCATTCAATTCCTGGTGAATATCTCCTTTCCTTTGAACCAATAAATTCTACAGAACTTAAAGTATATACAAAGGGATAAATCTGGATTAATTTTTGGCATGTATGATCTTCTGTGATGGGAATCTTTCATTTCCTTGGGAAACATGTAGATGGTATGATTTGTGGAACTCGCCATCTTCAAGTAAGACTTGACATATCAAGTTATCTTCAACATTCTCTCATTAAGACTTTGGATATCTTTGTTCTCTCCCTTGGCAAGAGTTTGTCTTCTCTATTTGGCACTATGCCTTATGAACACATGGTTACTCACTGAAGCCAAAAAGATGACCAAGCCTCTCTTGAGATTTTAGCATATATTTATTTTTCCTTTCTTTTCTCTCTTTCTCTCTCTCTTTCTCCCCCTCCCTTTCTCTCTCTATACATGCATATTATCTCTTCTCTGATTCTTCCTCTTGCTAGGCTTTTGATTCTCCTTAAAGGAAAAACCAACTCAAGCAATTAACTCTTTCATGGATGTGATAAAATTGCTGCAGCATGTTTAAAGGCTACTTGATTGGGGTTAGTGGGGAACCTGGACAAAAAATAATTCACAGTTCTGACAATACACATCTTGGAGAGGGCACTCCTGAATTTTTTATCCTACACTATAATCAGCACTAGAAAATTATACATGGTGCAGTGAGAATGAAAAAGAGCCATGTGTTCTCCCTATGTGGTGACTAATATAAGTCAAATTTAATTCAACAAATGTTTATCAAATATATATTTATTAAATTAAATTATGTTCAACACTTAGAGAAATATAAAGGTTAGAGGACAGGGTAATAATATCATTGATTTAGAGCTCTAAGGGACCTCAAGGGTCATTTAGTCTATCAACCTAATTTTTTTTATTATGACCATTATTTCCAGTTCAGTATAGTGAAAAGACTTCAGAACTCCAAGATGTGATCTGTGTCCAATTCCCAGTTCAAATACTTAGAACTGTCTTTTTCATGGGGAAATCACAAAATATCTCCAGCTTGAGTGTATTCATCCACGAAATGAAGCAAATTAGTCACAATACTTCCTAATAGTATTAGTGAGAGAAAAGGCATAGTGGAAACCTTTAAGCACTATTTAATATGAGTTATTATTATAGGGAAGTATTGGGATAAAGTAGAAACAACATATATTCTAACTTATGAATTCCTGTATGACATAACATTGTTTGAATTGTTTACTGAAATTCTTACATGAAGATATGATCTTGAATAAGAGGGGTATATATGTCTTCCGCTAATACAAATTGGGACTCATTAACTGCTGATTCCATGCCATTCCTTCCTATGTATAACTATAAATTCTCCTTTGTTGCAGTCTTCCAATGCTTCTAATATTTCTAGGTAGCATTTGAATGTCTATTTGTCATGTCACTTTGATTACATAACTGACCTAGCTCCTTTTCTAATTTTTTTTTTTTTGGTAAGGCAATTGGAGTTGTAACTTGCCCAGGATCACACAGCTAGTAAGTATTGTGTCTGAAACTGGATTTGAACTCAGATCCTCCTGACTTCAGGGCCAGTGCTCCATCCACAATACCTAACTGCTTCCTCCTAGCTCCTTTAATATATCCATACATATCATTGATGATTTTAACAATCAAGCTAAGAAATGATGGTATCAAAGGTATACTTTAGGAAGATTATGTTGCCAGCTATGTGAATGACAGATTAATGAGGAGAATAAAAGCAAATAGGTCAATTTGGGGGTTCTTTCAATATTCCAGATAAGTGTTGCTGAGAGTCTAAACTAGGGTGATACTAGTAAGATGGAATGAAAAAGTGACCAATGTGAGAGTTGTTGTGCAAATTAAATTGGCAGGACTTGGAAAGTCATCCTATATGGAGGAGATGGAACCTTTCAAAGATGAAACTGATATTTTAAGCCAGAATGCCAGTGTCATCAAGAGAAATGTGAAAGTTTAGAAAAGCATCAGATATAGAAGAGGAAGAAAACAAGTGCCATTTCAGAGATGTTGGTAACTGTAACATTGAGGTTGGTCCAATTCATTATATTTCTATAGCAACTCTTCCACGTTATATATGAATATATGAATTAATTCAATGAGAAAACTTATCCAGCTATTGCTGAATCTAGGCAATATGTATCTTCCATGAGATTTAGTTTTCAAATGTACATGGTTAAACTATTTCAATGGAATAGACTTTATAAATTCAATGTAAATTTGTTTAAGGTTTGTTCTTAAAGGTATAGTTTCTTCAATTACATCAATTTTTTAAAAAATCAACAAATAGTAAAAATTCATATTCTCAGTGTGAAATCCACCTGGGAAAATCTGTTGGATCCCACACACAACAATACAAAGATATATTTTATTGATAAACCATTTCTGAAAAAAATGTATTAAGCAAAAAATAGGCAACTGCATCAGTAGATGATGATTTCTTATTTTCTGAAAAATAGGGTGGCTAAGTGATAGTGTATAGAGTTCTGGGCTCAGAAATCCCTAAGTTCAAATCTCTAGATATTTTCTAGCTGGGTATGTTAAGTGACTTAACCTCGTCTATTAGCCTCATTTTCTCATTTCTAAAATGAGCTGGAAAAGCAAATGGGGGAACTACTTCAATATCTCTGCCAAGAGAACCCTAAGTGGGGTCATGCAGAGTTAGGCATGATTGAAACAATTGAACTAAACTTTAAAAGTATTGTTAGTCACCATCCATAATCTTTTCCATCTTTCTCTTGTGGAAAAATCTTGAAAATTAACTCTTAAATCCATTGAAATTGACAGAATGATTTTGGGGGGGTATTTGGTCAAATTCAGCCACTCTTCCTAATATCAACTATATTTTCTCATATTACTAACAAAGTAGAGTCAAAATGTTATGCTTTCATTATTATGACTCCTGAAAATAACTCATTAAATGAATTTTAGTAGCACTGTCCCTTAAAGGATATTTGTTGTCCTTCAAGTTTCACCTCCAAAATTACTGGAAATATCTGATTAATAGTTGACTTTCATGACATGAATTCTACTAATTTGTTTTTACCTTTCTTACTTTTCATTCTTTTAGTAGATGATACTACTGATTATCTTCCATCCTACTCTTCCATAATATTTTGAAAATAAACTTATATTCCAAACCATTATTGTCTTTGGCTTTCATGCCTTTTCACTTGGCAAGTAAATCTAGTCTTGCTGACTGAGGCAGTTGCTGAGTTATTTCAGACTTCTCATTATGGTGACCATTTAACAACAGCTAAACTTCACTAAACAATTCTGATAGAGTCAAACAATGTCATTATTTTTATTCATTTTCTATTTTTCAGTCTGGATAGCTTGTTTAAACATGTCAAATTGTGACTTGTATAATTGGACACAGTATTTTCTCATCTTTATCCTTTTTTTCCCCTATTTTGAGCTTTATTTTAACTAGTCCCTGATGTAACTGCACTGAACTGACTGTTCAGTTATTGTTATATTTCAGATATTTGTTATGTTTGTAACCAGTCATTTTCTGATATTGAATCATAATTCATTTCATTTTTTGAGATACTGTGTGATTTTTGCATGATTCAGTGTCTTTTAGCATTCTTCTTGAAGAAAGTATGTATATAAATATATAGGCTAAGGCTTCTGAAAGTCAAGTTTTTAAACTATTTCATTTTTTGATCTTGAATCATTTTTTTTCAAATTCTTCCTCCCCACACTGAATATTCAACTTGTCATCATGAGTTTATCCAAGTCAGTGAATATCAAAGTTTATATTGACTTAGTCAAGTTTTTTTTTAATATGTTTTGTCTACTTCTCCATCTTCTACAGCATATTTCCATAAATGTTTCTATCACATTTCTGGAAGTCTGTTTCTTATGTGCATCATATGTACTGCAAAGTATAATGATGAGGGTCTCAAAGTATTTCCTATCCCCAGTGGGAGCACAATCAAGTCAACTCTACAACTAATTTCTTCATCTACTCAAAAAAAAATCTATTAATCTTCTATCTATTTAATGATTATGTTCCTCATACGACCAATAGCTGAATTTATGTTTGTTGGTAATTGGAAAAAATGCAAACTTGACTTTATCCCTGGAAGTATAGGCCTGAAATTGTCTCATATTTTTATTTCTTATGGGTTGTAAAGGCCAAAGTTTTAGCAGTTAATGGTCAAACTAATGTGCATACCTAGAATGTTCTTTGGATACAAGACATAGGTTGTTTTTAGGCTTATATTTCTTGCATGGTAGCATCTTTCTGGAATTATATTACAATGGCACAGTCTATGAGATTAAAGTCACTGTCTACCCTCCATCCATTTTATAATGAGGTATTATTAGAATATTATCTTTAAAGATCTTAATTTTTGTTTGTGTGTTTTTACAAAGGCAAAATAAAG
The DNA here is from genome assembly GCF_016432865.1 of Antechinus flavipes. NCBI lineage: Eukaryota > Metazoa > Chordata > Mammalia > Dasyuromorphia > Dasyuridae > Antechinus > Antechinus flavipes. The sequence continues at coordinate 552,837,749 of NC_067399.1, read as the reverse complement.
GTATGTGATTATTAGTCAAAAGCATTTATAAATTTTTACAGCTTTAATTCACTTATTAATACCTACTTTGTGTCAGGCTCTGTGGTAAGGTGTGCAAGTACAATGAAAGGGTAAAAGGCAATACTTGCTTTCAAGGAGTAATCTAAGGGAGGCAAATATGCAAATAATAAGTAGGAACATGTTCAATATAGTATAAAATGAAGATACTAAACAGAGGGAAAACACTAGCTTTAAGGTGGGATTGGCAAGATTTCTTATTGAAGGTATGCTTTTTGCTGGTATTTGGAAGTAGCCAGGAAATCTGGGAGACGGATAAGGAAAAAGAAAATTTCAAGCATGAAAAATAGTCAGTAAAAATTCCATATGTAAGGAAAAGGTGTTAAGAAGAATGGAAGTGAGTAGGAAAGGCAGATAGTGAAGGGTTTTGAAAGCAAATAAGAGAATTTTATATTTGACCCTGGAGGTAAACACTGGCATTTATTGAGTAGGGGGGCAACAAGGTCAGACCTTGCTTTAGGAAGATTACTTTGCTAGCTTTGATAAGGGAGGTACATCCTTTTTTGCACATTTTTCAGTTAAGTAACTCTTACTTTAAAGCTATTATAATTCTTTTCACCCCTCTTCATTTTTTAGGCAGACATATTACTTGATACATGTAGATAAAAATTTAGCTCAAAAGCTGAAATATTACTGGATTCTATTATATTATGGACCTATAACATTCAAAACTTGCATCTAAAGGAAGAGGAAAAATCAAAGACATGGGGGAAATATTAGAATTTGTTAATGCCCTAAAAAAGGATGACTGGGAGAACATTATTAACTATCAAGTCTACTCTCCCATCTACACAATAACTTTGAGAATCACTCCATGTATTAATTAATGGCAAAATCAATTAGAACATTAGTGGAGAACAAGGAGGTTTTCTAAAATGATATTCATCTATGCATCATAACTTTATCATGTCAATTTACTGAAAGATGCAAATATGCTTAATATTTATTGATTATGAGAAAGCATTCAATTTGGTAGGAAATTACAGGGTTTTTTTACAACAAGATTTTTCTTATCTATATATCAAGATCATTGAAGATTTCTTAGAAAATGTGCCAGAAATAGTTCTGTTCAATGATTTCAAAATAAACTTTAGGGGAGTCATAAAACAGGGAGACACATATGCTCATCAAAGTAAATGCTCCTTTGAAGAAAGAGACCCAGAACAGAGTACAGTTAAATGAAGGATTCTTTATGAATAGTGAGGTTATCCAACTGTTCTTGTTTATAGATGATATGCTAATTAACAAGTCACAAAACATTGCAAAATCTCCTCAAAGATGAATATGATCATGCAAAAGAATTTGACTTATTCATAAACACAAGACCAAATGCTTGAATCATATTTATTACTTAAATTTCAACATCCATTTGGATGGACATTCTATAAAGGCTGTCCAATATGATGTCTATTTGGAATATATAGAAAGTTAATTAATTGAGGCAAAGAAGTTGGAAAGGAGGAAGAGAGCAGACTAGATTGCCTTTGGAAAACTGTAAATCTCTTTTAGTGTCATCAAGTTTTCCTTGAAAGTAAAGACTCATCTTTTCCTGAAGAACTAAAGATAAGTAGTAAGTACACAAAGGAGAATGGAGAGAATGGTAATTATGAAGAGAATGCAACTTATAACTAATGACAAACTCTATAGAACAGCAGAAAAAGATGAATTGATCTTGTGACAAGGGCAAGGAATAACAGGTAAAAGCGCAAGTGCTCTCCTGACAACCTTATAACTCATAAGAGAAAGCAAAGAAAGCTTCCAGCATGTTGGGTGGACCCCCATGGCAAAGTTTTACAAGGAAATACTTGAGAAACGTTCAGGAAGACCTGATGGATGACATGGATGATTTGCAATCTGTATCATTAAAGGGAATTCTTGAACCAATGACATCACAGACCTATTTAAGTATGTTTACAGATGGAGGAACAAAATTAATACTCAAATCAATCATGTGTCTACCACTTCATCTTTTTCATCTGAAAAACAAAAAACAAGGAGCTTGTTTGAAGTTGATATGGGCTGGCAAATATCTTTGAACTCTTATTAGTTTAGAGATGACTAACTAACTGGACAGAGATTATCTTAAAACATCTTTAGTGTGTTTCATTTGAAAGACATATACAATTCAACATAATTAGATCCACAGTCTGGATTTTTGTATCTGGATTTCCTCTTGGATTCAATATCTGTGACTGGATGTCCTCCATCACAGTGGCGAATACCTTTAGCAATCATACATCTCCCTGCTTTATGCCTCCCTTGATATTTCTCAGGAGGGTCACTGAACAAGGTTACTTCTGCTGTTAAGGAATTTTGAGTGATCTTGACGCATGGTTGGGCAACACAAAACTGCAAAACAGTCTGTGAGACCATGTTTTGTACTACCAAAATCAAATGTTTTTTCATACTCAATATATGTTATGCAAAATGAGATATGACATTCTTTATATCTTCTAGCAGTGTGTGCAGGATACATAATAATTTGAGAATGATCAAAATATATGTAGCCAGTTTTAGTAATGAAAACAATCAAAGAGCAGTAGGTTCACAAGACAGATTAATTAGCTGTTTTATCAGTCTTTGCAATGATGTTCAGTATTTACTATAAAATGTAATACACTTTTTCAGTTCCTTTAGAATACCAGATTTGAAAAAAATTTCATTGGTCATATGGTCTATAGAATATGTATTCAGGGACTTTTGTATCTGAATTCTCAGGACCTAGCACAGCTTTGACACATAAGAGGTAGTTCACAAATACCTTTTGCTTAACTGATACTTTAATTTCAGGAAGAATCATCTCAAAAACACAGTGATAAGTAGTCATCCAGCCTCTGTTTCAAAGTTATATTGATAAAGAACTCACTGTCCACCAGAGCAGTCCAATCTACTTCAAGGCAGTTCTAATTGTTGAAAAGTTGTTCCTTATTTTGAGCCAAAATCTGCCTCTCTACATTTTCACTCATTGCTTTTAGTGTCCAAGCCAAGGGAAACAAGACTAGTCTTTTTCACATGACAACCCTTCACATTCTGGAGACAGTTATCATATATATCCCCATGAAGTTCAATACTGTGCTCTATATGTCCTTTAAGTGCTGTATTATTGAATTTCCCCAAAGACAACTTTGACAAAATAGCTTTATTCTGCTTTCAGCTAACAGCTGTATTTCTACAGGATTAATAAAATAAAATGCTATGAGTAGAAATGTTTGCCAAGCAGGCAAAGCAAAACAAAAGAAAATCTGTCTCAACCCTAATTAAAGAGATCCTTTGTATAATGTATGTGTGTGTATGTGTGTATTGATGTGAGTGTGTATTCATGCACACATGTGCATGGGTATGCTTAGATATTTAGCCTCAGTCAAGCTGTCTTCCTGGGGATAAAGTGTGGAGCTCAGCAATAAGGCAAACAAAAGCTTACTTCCAATCTGCTCTTTGTTTAGCAAGCCATCTACCAACCTGGCTTTCTTGGCTGTGAATGAAGTGTTCAAGCTAGTACATGCATCTGCATGCTGTTGCTATCTTTTCTTCCCTAATGATAGCAAATTCATAAATTCTCCCCATCTTGAATGGTGATAATAGCCCTTCAATTACAACATTAACCAAAACACAGGAAGCAGAGTATAATTTTAATGTTTACTCAACTTTCATGTGCTAATGTCTACCTTCCAAAACAACTCCTCCTTTTCCATATCCCAAAGAGTCCAAAGGATGGGATTCTGTTCTGGCTCTAAGTCTCAAATATATTAAAATATTTTGAAAATTTTCAGTGAATAAAGTAATATGAAGTAAGGCAACTATCCAGATTTCAAAAGTAAAATAAGATATTTTGTGGGTACTGCTTTAGAACAAAATATGATCATTCTACCCTCATCTATCACTTGGTTATTTCTTTCCAACACAGTTTTCCTTTGGAATCATCACAGATGACCAAAGTCAACAGATTAAGCAGAACTTTATGGTACGTATGTATGGGTCATGGTTAATTAGATAAAGTCATATTTTATTGTTACATATTTTGATACAATTTGTCATCAATGAGCTACCTAGAAACATGGGATTATATGGAAAACAATTCACAGGCAATGTTGCATAGTGATTCAAGTGATTCAAGGGTCAACTTTAGAATTCAGAAGTTTTGGATTCAAGTGGAACCTCTCACTGGGTTATGTCACTGGGTAAAACCACATATTCTCTAACTCCACATATCTCCTTAAGACTCTAACTTGCAGTAAGGGGCAGGGCTCTAACTTGGTAAGTATGAGAGCATATAACAGAAGAATAGTAATCATACATCTCTTCATATGACAGCACTTTGGAAGTACTGAAAACTTCCAAATCCCCACAATTAGCTTTGAAAATAGCAGTGCAAAAAGCATGAAAATTGAGAAACCATTCATTTTCCCTATTGTAAGAGACCAAGAAATAAGAAAACAAATGATAAAGAATTTTTAAAAAAGTAATGTGAGATATAAGAAAAAGAACAGATCTGGAGAACAGATCAAGAAGGAAAAAAACATAAGAATAATTGGACTACCTGAAAGCTGTGACCAAAAAAAAAAAAAAAAAAAAAGAACCTTGACATAATAATCAAGAAAGAATCAAAGACAATTGTCCTAGAGTGATGGAACATGAGGGGAAAGGAAAAAAGAAAAAATCCACCAATCATCAGTTCAAAGAGATCCTACAAGAAAAATATAGGGATATTACTGCTAAATTTTGAAAACTCCAGATTAAAGAGAAATTATACGAGAAACTCCCCCCCCCCAAAAAAAAAAAAAGGAAAAGAAAAGTCCAATTCTAATATACTATTGCTACAATGAGAATTGTACAGGATTTGTCAGCAACTACAATAGACCATGGGTCCTGGAATTATATATATCAATAATCTAAAGAACTAGTCCTATGGTAAAAAATATCATATATAGCAAAACTAACCATAATATTGAATTTTTTAAATAGACATTCAATGAACTCTCAGATTTTCAAGATTTTTGTCTAAACCAAACCTGAACTCACTAGAAAATTTAACAACATCAAAGATTAATTTCAAGGAACTCTGTAAGAAAAAAAATTGTTTATGTTTTTTATATGTACCGTGTTTCCACGATAATAAGACCTATCCCGAAAATAAGCCCTCCCCTTACTGTGTAAGATTCATCTAAAATAAGCCCTCCCCCGAAAATAAGCCCTATTGAGATTGCTATTGTAGTGAAGGTGATCCCCTCCGCTACACACTACATTATGGTACCCTCTGTATGCACCGTTTCCCCCCCACTTCCCCTTAGTGAAACGCACGCCGCACTCCGATCTGCATCCAATCAGAACTGCAGCAGTGAGCGCGTCATCCTGTTCTTCCCCAGTGCTTGCTGGCATCATTGAGAGCAGTGTCACAGAGGAGAGGTGAGGCAGGACAACATAAAAACCCGGTATGTAAGTGGGAGTGAGGGGGCATGATGGAGGATAAAAGAACTCAGGGGGCATGATGGAGGATATAAGAAGAACTCAGCCAGCACTCATTGTGCTAAAGAAATGAAGAACTTCCTTGCAGAGAGAAGAATAGATCAAGTAATGATTCCTGCAGGAATGACTGCCTATCTCCAGATCCTTGATATTGCAATAAACAAGCCATTCAAGGACCATTTATACATGGAAGTCAATGACTACATTGAAAATAGAATGGAAAGAAATCAGCATGGAAACTTGGTGAAGCCCTGTCTGCAAGAAGTCGTGACTTGGGTGAAGAAGTCATGGGATAAAATTACTGACAGCTGTGTCACCAAGGCACTATGAGCAGGTTACCTGGACAAGACATGTTCATTTAAAGAGAGCTATATTCCTGGACATGACAGATTGGGTCCACTTCTTCTGAAGGAAATAGAGGTGCAAGACATCCAGGACGGAATTCAGGGTATGGACACTTATGACGATGTTGTTAAAGAAGATGACATGATCATTATTGAATAAAGGTACTTTTTTTTGTTCACATTTACCTGTTTATTAAAATTGCTGTCAATGTTCATTAAAATAAGCCCTCCCCTGAAAATAAGCCCTCTGGTGTTTTTCTGTCCAAAAAAATTAATAAGACAGTGTCTTATTATCGGGGAAACACGGTAAATACAAACCATACGTTTAAGATTTACATCAGTAATTGGTAGTTCAAAGGAAATTGGGGCAGAGCTCATAATGATCTGATTTTAAAAAGCAAAACTGTATAGGAAAAAGTAAAAATAGCATGTTATATGAATGAGGTGCAGAGGAAGAACCAACACAGAGGCATTAGAGAGAGGAGGATGGCTGGTAGTTCTGAAAACCTACTCACATAAGCATGGGGGAAAATTAAGTAAGAGCAAGGCAAGTTAAGTTGTACAATAAAGTAGAAGAATTAGCAAGAATTGGATATGAGGGGCAGCTAGTTAGTGCAGTGGATAGAGCACCACCCCTGAAGTCAGAAGAACCTGAATTCAAATCTGGTCTTAGGCACTTACTTAGCTATGTGACCCTGGGCAAGTGACTTAACCTCACTTGCCTCAGGAAAAAAAAAAAAAGAATTCGGTATAAGAGATATATACAAAAACTATAACAAGGATCAATAGAATTTATTAGAAAAAAAAAAGTAGCACTAGTAATCATTGATCTTAAAATCAAACTTAAGATTCAACCAAGGGAGAAATCTACATTATATGCCAGCCATATAAATATTGTTTTAAATGCATCTCTCTATATGTGTAAATGTGTATATGCATGTGTGTGTCTGCATATGTGTGCATGTATGCACATAGGTGTATATATGTATTTGGATGTGGGTATGAATATATATGTTTGTGTGCGGATATATATACATATGTGTGTGTGTATATATATATGTATATATATGTATATATATGTGTATATATATATATGTATATATATATATATATATATATATATATATATATATATATATAAATGCATATACATACATGCAAACGTTTATATTTATCTATCTACCTACTTACCTACCTATCTACGCTTAACTGAAGGCTACTTAGGGGAAGGAGGAAAAAGAATAAAGTTTCAAAAAAAAAGAACAAAACAATAACTTACAAAGAAGCAAAGAAAAGATGGAGAGTCATTAATATAGTCTGTTCTATTATTACCTATGCTTTTTTGAAATGGAAACTTATTGGTACATATTTTGAATCCTTCCTGATGTTTTGCAGGGTACATACTAATGTTTTGTAATTTTCCTTTTCTGTTTTTCTATTTCCTATTTTTGTTTTAAATAAATGATAAAGTAAAACAAAACAAAAAAGAGCAAAGAGAGAAAATTATAAAAAAGACAACAGCTCTATAAAAAAAGACATAAAATACTTAAGAAAATAACACTAGATTCATAATTGACAAAATGAAAAAAGAGGTACAAGAATTCACTAACAAAAATGATTCTTTAAAATTATAATTGGGCAACTTAATAAATTCATCTCAAGAATGAAAATTTGGAAATATGAAATATCTTATTGGAAAAATAATTAGCAGAAAAGATATATCAAGGAGAAATAATTTAAGAATTATTGGACTATCTGAAAGTCATGATCAAAGAAAGAACCTAGACATCCTATTTGAAGAAATTATATAGGAAAAATGCCAGAATATCCTAGAATCAGAAGGTAAAATGGAAGCTGAAAGATCTACTTATCACTATCCAAAATGTAAACTCCCAGGAATATTATAGACAAATTATACGAGAAACTCCCCCCCCCAAAAAAAAAAAAAAGGAAAAGAAAAGTCCAATTCTAATATACTATTGCTACAATGACAATTGTACAGGATTTGTCAGCAACTACAATAGACCATGGGTCCTGGAATTATATATATCAATAATCTAAAGAACTAGTCCTATGGTAAAAAATATCATATATAGCAAAACTAACCATAATATTGAATTTTTTAAATAGACATTCAATGAACTCTCAGATTTTCAAGATTTTTGTCTAAACCAAACCTGAACTCACTAGAAAATTTAACAACATCAAAGATTAATTTCAAGGAACTCTGTAAGAAAAAAAATTGTTTATGTTTTTTATATGTACCGTGTTTCCACGATAATAAGACCTATCCCGAAAATAAGCCCTCCCCTTACTGTGTAAGATTCATCTAAAATAAGCCCTCCCCCGAAAATAAGCCCTATTGAGATTGCTACTGTAGTGAAGGTGATCCCCTCCGCTACACACTACATTATGGTACCCTCTGTATGCACCGTTTCCCCCCCACTTCCCCCTAGTGAAACGCACGCCGCACTCCGATCTGCATCCAATCAGAACTGCAGCAGTGAGCGCGTCATCCTGTTCTTCCCCAGTGCTTGCTGGCATCATTGAGAGCAGTGTCACAGAGGAGAGGTGAGGCAGGACAACATAAAAACCCGGTATGTAAGTGGGAGTGAGGGGGCATGATGGAGGATAAAAGAAGAACTCAGCCAGCACTCATTGTGCTATAAAAAAAAAAATTGAGAAGTGAATAAGGGAGATGTCTTGTGAAAAAAGGGAAGAGAAAGGAAGAATGGAGGAAATTGTCCATAAAAGAAGAACATGAAGAAGAGCTTTTATAGTAAAGGTGAAAGTGGTGGTGATTGAGGGCAAGCAGTCCTTGAACCTCTCTCAATCTGAATTTGCTCTAAGAGGAAAAAACATCTATGAGTGTGTAAACACATATATAAGTATATATGTATGTATATACAAATACATGTTATGTATATGTGACTACATATAAAAACAAATGTATATATGCATATAAACAAATGTATATATGCATGCATGTGTGTGTGTAATTACCAATTCATTCAATTGGTAATGGAAATCTATGTTACTCAACAAGGAAGAAGGAGGGTAAGAGGATGATGGAAAGTTGGGGAGCAATAAAGAGGAACACAGATAAAATGGTTGAAAACAAAATAGACTTTACAGGAGTGATGGGATAAAATGAGAGGGAGAAATTAAAATAAAAAATAGGGTGGGGAGAAATGAACAGTTAGTAAATCATAAAGGAGATGAATTCACCTATAGAATGGAAGTGGAGAATAGAATGTATAAGAAATCAGAATGCAACAACATGTTATTTGCAAGAAACATAATTAGATCAGACACACACACATGATACAATAAGGGACTTCTATAATATTGATTATGCTTCAGCTGAAGTAAAAAGGGTTAGCAACCATAATCTCATACAAAGCTAAAGCAAAAATAGACCTAATTAAAAGGGATAGTCAGGAAATTCTACCAAACATTTAAGGAACAATTAATCCCAATACCATATAAACTATTTGTAAAAGGGTAAAAAAAGGAGTACTGCTAAATTCCTTTTATGACACAAATATGATTTTGACATCTATATCAGGGAGATCAAAAAAGAAAAGAAAAGAAAAGAAAAAAGTAAATATTGACCAATTTTCCTAATGAGTATTCAGGAAAAAACTTTAAATAAAATACTAGCAAGGAGATTTTAATTTTATACTAAGAAGTTTATGATCTGAGCCAAAGTCAGCTCCACATTTTATTTTAACTGACTTTATAGACCCTTGGCTGCAAAAATATATATATATAATCAATCTGATTTTGACATTGACCATCTGGTGATGACCATGTTTTGAATTGTCAAATTGTTGAAAAGAGGTATTTGTTATGCCAGTGATTTATCTTGAGAAAATTCTATTAGTCTCTTCCCTGTTTCAATTTATAATTCAAGGCAAAACTTTCCTGTTATTCCAATTATCTTTTGATTTCTTACTTTAACATCTCAACCAACTGCGATGAAAGTGGTATGTTGTAAGTCTTCACAGAACTGTTCAATTTTAGCTTCTTCAGTATAAATGGTGGGAACATAGACTTGTATTATTGTGGTGCTAACTGGTTTATTTTGGATTTAGACAGATGTTTGGACAGATATGATTCTGTCAATTGAAATCATATCCCAGTTTTTGCCTTTTTATTGACCATGAGGGCTATTCTTATTTCTTTGAAAAGATTCTTGACAATAATAGTATTTGTAGTGATTATCTGAATTAAATTCACCAATTAAGTTCCACTTAAGTTCATTGACACTCAAGTCATTGCTGTTTAATTTTTCCATCCTTTCCCATATTTGACCACATACATTTTATATTGGTTCATAGATCTTACATTACAGGTCCTTGTGCAATCTTTACAGCATCAGAATTTTCTTTCGCTACTAGAGACATTCACTGCTGAGCTTCTTTTTAGGTTTGACTCAGTTCTAAAGCTACTCACAGTTGTCTTCTACTCTTCCCAGTGGCATGTTAGAAATCTTCCATCCTGAGGATTTCATCTTCCATTGTTAGCTTTTATCATTTTAAAACTGTTAATAAAGTTTTCTTGGCAAGAAACTGGAGTGGTTTGCCATTTCCTCCAATAAACATGAATTCTTATAAATAATTAATGTGCTTGACAAAAATGAGAGGTATAGTGATTTTTAATCATTTCTCATGGAATTAACAAACGAGTACTTTTTATTGAGTTATATGTCAACAAATAAGCCAGAGATCATAAGCAGGTCTTCAAGAATGGTTGAAAGTTATCAATATAAATTAGTCTAAGGAAAACATTCGGTATAGTGATTTTTAATCATTTCTCATGGAATTAACAAACGAGTACTTTTTATTGAGTTATATGTCAACAAATAAGCCAGAGATCATAAGCAGGTCTTCAAGAATGGTTGAAAGTTATCAATATAAATTAGTCTAAGGAAAACATTCTAGAATAAAATAGCATGTTATATAGTTGTAAAACTACAAAGAAACAAAGAAAATCAAGGAATCATAAAGAATAAATAGTAATTCATTGTACAGAAAGTACAGTACTCCCTGATATATGTATATCCTTGAATTCTTTAAAAGTTCTATGAGGTTGGTTACTGCTTTGGATTCTCCTCCCACATACACAGATTAGAATAATATCACACCTAGGGAAATCTTAATGGGATGTCCATGAACTTGCTTAAAATATTTTTCTTGGTAACTAAACTTCACTATTATTTGTTACCTTTATAACCATGGGTGGGTATTTCATGTATTTTGACATTTATTTTTACTTTTTTCAATGAACAAAAATCTGCTCTTTCCCATTTCTCATTATCTCACTGAAGGGAAAAAAGACAAAGAAAGGAACACACTTGCCACAAATATACATAATCAAGCAAAAGAAATTATTACATTGTCTAGGTTCAAAAGATATATGTTCCAAAATGCTCTAATTCCATCTCTTCTTTCTCAGGAGGTGGAGGACCATATTTAATAATTAGTTTTTTGGAATCAGCATTGATTATTGCAGATTTTTTTCCAGAAGACTTTTCTAGATTTCCTTCAATTGTTTTCTCTTCTGTTTCTCCTGGGTCTCTCAGTTCAACTGTCACTTAATTGTGATCATTAACTCAATTTCATTTTTTGTACTTATTTTTCCTGGATAAGGTAAATTCCCTTGAAGGATCAACTTCTTTAAATGGAAAAATTACTGAAGATTAATTGCAATAAGGAAACTGTTTTAAACTATTTCAGCATATGAATAACTGTTCTAGCTAGAGAATTCTGACAGGCTCTTAAACTTTGTTTTGCTTCTAACAACACAAAAGCTGATCTCTTTATCTACCTTCCACATTAGTAAGGTACACATCTCATCATACTATTCTCCCAATCAAAAATCTTCAGTCATTCACATGGTTTAAAGAATTAAACCCAAACATTTGACCCCCAAGGTCTTCATTTGACCTATAAAGTGTTATCCTGATCATTGTGGACAAGGCAGTTTGTTGATCTCTTGGGCTGAGAGGAAGAAGCTCTTCATCACTATTAATTCTAATAATAAGGTTCTTCTACCTCTTATTTTGAAGCTTTCTACACACTGAATTCCCAGGCTTAGTCGAGCCTATTTTTCTATAAAGTGAAGCCTTTTTTGAAGCAAAGCAACATGGATCTGGTGTTCTAAGGTTAATTTACATCCCCCAAAATTATTGTGATTTTTTTGCTGAGGCAATTGGAGTTAAGTGACTTGCCCAGGGTCACACAAGTAGAAAATGTTAAGTGTCTAAGATCAGATTTGAAATCAGGTTCTCCTGATTTCAGGGCTGGTGCTCTATCCACTGCACCACCTAGCTACCTCCAAAAGTTATTTTCTAAAAGGGGAAAATGACCTACTTGTATAAAAATATTTATAGAAGCTTCTTTTGTTGTGCCAAAGTAAATTGAGGGGATATCTATCAATTGGGGAATGGCTGAACAAGTTATGGCATATTATCATGATGGAATGCAATTGTGCTTTAAGAAATGATGAGCAGCATGACTTTAGAAAAATCTTGAAAGAAGTACTTGATCTGATATGAAGTGAAATGAATAGAACCAGAAAAACATTGTACATAGTAACAGCAAAACTGTACAAGGAATGTGGTGAGCTTTTTCTTCTCAAAACGCAGCCAGGTGATAAAAGTTCAGATCTTTTATTATCTCCAATATAGCCCGGTTAGCTTAGAGGCCTATCTCTCTGCTTGGTTCCAAGAGCTCTCTCCGAATGTCTTTAAATCCAAAGGTCTGGTCCTTCAGCCTCTGCCTCTGCTTTCTTCAGCCTCCAGCCAGCTCTACTCTTCATGTCATTCCGGCGAAATCTCGACTTGTAGCTTCTTCACTCTGAAGAACTTCCTCGACTGGCCCATTGAAGCTCTATTTATGCTCAAGAGAGGGATTGTGGGTTTTCTCCCAGAGTGCTCTCTGGCCCAAAAAGCTTCAAGGGAGGTGTGAACTCATTGAACTCCAATGCATAAAGGTGTGAACACAAGCCTTGAATTAATTAGTTCTACTTAGTACCTTGTTTCAGGTTCTGCCCAAAACATCTTCTTGTAAGATTAGATCAACTCTAATTAGTTAGCAGTTAGTAAGGATTCCAACATCTCCCCCTTTCTTTTGTTAGATGAAAACACCAAAGGAAATAGGAAATCTAATCAGATTAGTGGGTTTCTGAAGGGGTACACATAAATCCATCAATATGATATACATGGTATACATAAATCCATCAATATGGGAGGCATTATACATAATTTACATAAGCACATAGCAATATAACACAGGTTAGTAGTAATGTAACAACATGAATCAACCTGAAATTTTACACATGTCCATAAGTCCTAGAAATAGTCCATAAGGAATCCATTGTCCATTAGTTCATGTGCCAGGAATCTAATAATTCCTGTAAGCTCTGAAGTACTGCAAAAAGTCTCATCAACAATTTTTCATCTTAAGGAATCCAATGATTCTTGCTGTTTTTTTTCAAGAACTGAAACAGTCTCATCTTGTCTTAGGAAATCCAATGATTCCTGAAGATTTTTTAAAAGTCCTTTTTAACAGTCTCATAGTCAGCCATCTGATTCTTTCTCCATCTGTGGAAATATAAGCAGATCCTCTTCCCCAAGCAGTTAACCTATCTAATTCCCTTCTATTTACCAAATTTGGGATTTCTCCTCATCATCTGGTAATTACATTGGAGCTGTTTGCACTGGATACTGCCTTGTTTTCTTAAAAGGCCTGTATTCTTCCCAACTGTAATCCTGATTGCTTTTCTGTTGGTTGATGACATCAGAATCCTGAATTTCTAAAGTCTCTCTGGGTGTAACCTCAGCTGCTATCATGCCCCACCTGTCCTTTGATTGATACTTTGGAGCTGGATCCTGCCTCTCATTTCTCTGGGTCATCCTACATTCAGAGGCCCAGTGAAAGCCTCAGTTACATTTTGGACATGGGGTTTTGGGTTTTCTCTCACCCCGTCTTCTCACTCTATCTCCATATCTACAATGAGCTTTCAAATGTCCAACTTTTCCACATTGAAAACATCGACGAGTTTCTCTATAATTCCTTTGCCAAGAAGGACCTTGTCTTTCCATGTTCATAGTTTGGGCATAATAAGCATTTGTGCCCACTGTGGCATAGTGTCTTATGATCTCCTCCAAAGGAGCATCTTTGTCTAGCCCCCATATAATTCTTTGCAAACCTCATTGGCATTTTCCTTAGCCAAATATCTGGTCATTATTTCTGTTGCTGCATTATCTCCAATGGTTCTTATTACAGCTGTTTGTAAACGTCCCACAAAATCTGCAAAAGGTTCATTGGGACCTTGCTCTATTTTTGTGAAAGCATTATTTCCATCTTTCTGTCTAGGGAGAGAATTCCAAGCTTTTATTGCAGCCTTAGAAATTTGCTCATACACTGTTATGGGATAATAAATCTGTTCTGAGCTCTCTGCATACTGACCTTGACCAGCTAGTTGGTCAAAAGTGATTTGTCCTGTTTGCCTATTATGTTGGGCTTGAATCCTACATAATTCATGAAACTCTGAAAGCCACAATAAATTTTGTCCCGGTTCTAGACATGTTTTAGCGATGGATTTCCAGTCATTCGGGGTTAAGATTTCATAAGACAAATTATCCAGTAACATCTTCACATAAGATGATGTAGCCCCATAAAGAGTGCAACCCTTTTTCAAATCTTTAATTTTTCCCAAATTAAAAGGAGTGTATTTTCTCTCTTTTTGACCTGAGGAATTGAGCTCTTCAATCACAGGATATGCATTTATAAAATCAGATATATCTTCTCCTTCATTTTTTGCTTTAATTAATGCTTTTTCTAATCTTGTCAAATTCTGCTTTACAGGAGAAGCTGACTGTGTTTCTGTCTCTCTCTCTCCCCCTTGTTCCACCCATGAAGGGTTAATTGCGGGGGGAGGGTCATGAGATGTGGAATCACCTAATTCTTCCTGCTGTGAAGTATCATACTCAGAATTGCAATTAACTCCATTCTCATCTGATTCGTCCTCCTTTTCACCTAGTAAAGTTGGCACTTCTTCCTCCTGTACTTTCCTTTTCTTCATTCTATCACTTAGATAACTTCTTATAGCCAATTGTATTACATTATATGTATTAATTATGTCTTTGGAAATTGAGTCAGGTCCATTTCTATTATAAAAAAGATCCTCTCTTTCTAATGTCCACTGCATTGAGTTTGAATTAGATCTGTAGCATTCACCCAGTTTTTCTCCGATTAATTTCCATTCATCTAAATCTAATTCCTTTTCTGTAGAAAACCAAGGACATATGTATTTAACAATTTCTAAAAGTTCAGTAATCTGCTCCAAAATTATAATTAAACCTTGGCTTTCCATAATTTTGACAATGCTCTCTAAACATTTTCCTTGAACAGAAACAGGCTGTTTTCTAAATATCTGTCCCATCTTAGCTGAAATTCTACTTTAACTCTTCTAACAAAATTTCTTTGTTGCACTCACCCTAATTTCTGGGTTGATGAGTCTTTTCCACTGGATCAGGATCAGAGGCTTTTCCACTTGAATCAGGATCAGAGCTTTTCCACTGAAATCCACTGAGGGGGTCTGTTAGCCCCACGTTGGGCGCCAAAAGGTGGTGAGCTTTTTCTTCTCAAAACGCAGCCAGGTGATAAAAGTTCAGATCTTTTATTATCTCCAATATAGCCCGGTTAGCTTAGAGGCCTATCTCTCGCTTGGTTCCAAGAGCTCTCTCCGAATGTCTTTAAATCCAAAGGTCTGGTCCTTCAGCCTCTGCCTCTGCTTTCTTCAGCCTCCAGCCAGCTCTACTCTTCATGTCATTCCGGCGAAATCTCGACTTGTAGCTTCTTCACTCTGAAGAACTTCCTCAACTGGCCCATTGAAGCTCTATTTATACTCAAGAGAGGGATTGTGGGTTTTCTCCCATAGTGCTCTCTGGCCCAAAAAGCTTCAAGGGAGGTGTGAACTCATTGAACTCCAATGAGTAAAGGTGTGAACACAAGCCTTGTATTAATTAGTTCTACTTAGTACCTTGTTTCAGGTTCTGCCCAAAACATCTTCTTGTAAGATTAGATCAACTCTAATTAGTTAGCAGTTAGTAAGGATTCCAACAAAGGAACATCTGTGAATGACTAGTATTCTTGAAGTGATCCAAGAAAATTCCAAAGAATTTATGATAAAAATGCTATCCACCTCTAGAGTAAGAACTTACAGAGTCTGAATGCAGATCATCTTATTTTTGTGGGATTTTTTTGTCTGTTTTCTTTCGTAACATAACTAATGTGGGAAATGTTTTTCATGATTGCACATACATAACCTATATCAAATTGCTTGCAATCTCCGAAAGGAGGAAAGGGAGGAAAGTGGGGAGAAAATTGGGGAAAAAACAGGACTCAAGTTTTTAAATGAATGTTCAAAATTGTTTTTACATTCAATTGATAAAAAGTATTATTTTTAGGAATGTTGGTTTTCCTATGCATCTGTATGGCATAATGAAAAAAAAAATTAAACCTTGGTTTAAATCCTAGCTACAAATAGACTTGTGCAATAATAGAATCTTAGTAAAACAAAGGAATTGGATGAAATCACAAAACTCCTTATAATTCTAAATTCTTTGCATTTCAAGTCTCATGTGTAAGCTATATGCAGTCTCAGGCACAAGGAATAATAAAAGAATGGTTTGTGATAATCATGTCAGTTACAACTGTGCCTTTGATGATATTTACTGAGTATTTCTCTATTTTCTTAGTATTCCTGTGTACAAAGTTGTAAATCTCTCTCATTTCTAGACACTGATGTACAGCCACTCTTTCACCTCTCTTTCCCATAATTTCTCTACCCACATCATCTTATTCATTATTCTCAGAATACTGCCCTTCTTCCCTGAAAGCTTTTTCATTTTCATGACTTTCTGTCTCGATCTTTATACTATTCCCCAATGTCCTCCTAAATTCAGATTCAGTTGCACATGAACTTTTAAGAACCAACCACAGTTTGCCAGTATATACTTGTAGAGTCACCTGATGTCTTTGAAGAAATCAGTTGTTTAATAGCACCCAGACAGTAGCATTGTCTCCTATGAATTGAATTTGCTCTAGCTTTTGGTTTTTCTTTAATCAGAGAATTTTGGTTTTGCCCTAAGTAGTAAGAGACTACTTTCACTCAATTTCCTTCCACTATTGTAGTTTCCTTGGCATTTTGAAACTTTGACTTATTTCTGCTGACTGTGCTTTTCTCCACTAGCCTCAGGCATTGTTAATTGGATGCCTTCCAAAAAGCCCAACTGCTACAATGATACATAATACTACGTTTTTCTCCACTGACTTTTCCAGGATCTTCTACCCTGGACCGCAGGGCTATGGTCCACATTTCCCAATAATTCTCATTTCTCCCAGCTCTGTTATTATCTCTATTTTATCTTGACATTAAAATTCTTACCAAATTTTGTCTCATTGTGTCCTTAGGCCCCACCACCAAGCTAGAAACAACTTTTTGTCATCAGATTTCAGTAGAAATTCAATTTGATCTACCACACATTTATTAAGTACTCATTATATAAAAGTTCCTAAGAATACATAAGCCCCTTAATAACAGGGTTTGTTATTTTGGTTTAATCTTTGTATTTTTAGTACCAGACACTGCCTTACACATAATAGAGTTAGCAAACTGCTTTTATCTCATTAGACATTGATGGTTTAGGATGATCTTTTATTTTGACAAATTCATTGCCATTTTAAAGTTTCAATTTTATAAGAGGAAAATAGTTTTTTAAATTGTAATGTCAGTTAGATATTTAAAACTTAAGAATGATGCTATTTACCTGGCTATACTTAGTAATGGACAAAATATAGTTCATAACTTATAGTAGTTTTCTTTTCAATAGTTTAGAAATGGCCTAAAGTAAACAAAATAAGCAATAATATAAAAAAAATTAAGGAATATTATGAAATAGTATTTTTCTATAAGAAATGATCAACAAAATGATTTCAGAAAGGCCTGAAGAGACTTACATGAACTGATGCTAAGTGAAGTGAATAGAACCAAGAAAACTTTGTACACAGTAACAACAAAATTATGCAATGATCAATTCTGATGCACTTGGCTCTTTTCAACAATAAGTATGTAAATCAGGCCAATTCCAATCTGTATCCAGAAAGAGGACTGTGGGATTGAGTGTGGATCACAACATAGTATTTTCATCTTTTTTTGTTGTTGTTTGCTTGTGTTTTGTTTTCTTTCTCATTTTTTCCCCTTTATGATCTGTGTGTGTGTGTGTGTGTGTGTGTGTGTGTGTGCGCACCATTACAAATGTGGAAATATTTTTACAATAATTGCAGATATGTAACATATATTGGATTACTTGCTATCTAGGGGAGCAGTTGGGGAAAGGAAGGGAGAAAAACTTTGGAAACAAGGTTTTGCAAGGGGGAATCTTGAAAATTATCTTGGCATATATTTTGAAAATAAAAAGCTATCATTTAAATAAACAAATAAATAAATGGAAAAAAAGAAATTGTCAGAGGATTTCTGTCATTTCACTGACATTCAACAAACATTTATTAATCACTTAATACATATAAGATACTGTGTATATGAAAATAAAAATGATAGTGTTTCCCAGCAGTGGGATCTTGGGAAAAGAACGAGAGAGAAGTTTGTCAAACCGAAACAAATTATCAACATCTTGAACTGTTGCTAACATGAGGCCAACTTTTCTTGATCATCTTATATCTTTCAGGTTTGTGAATTCTGCCCCAAATATCAATCATTCTTTGTAATTGTGGTTTGCTTCTTGTACTAGTAGAAATCCCGACATTTTTGCCCTCAAAATCTATGTGAGTTTGTACAACCTATTCAGTTTCCTTGTATTTGTGAGCAATTAGGCAATACTGTATCTTTATGTCATGGAGTTGATTACATACACAATTCTTCTGAATTTGTTGAACTAGCTTGACTATGTTTTAAGATTCACCTTAAGTGATTCCATTTAGGATTTCTGATTTACAAAGCAGCAATGAATCAAATTATTTAATTAAAATATTCCAAATCATACCATAAAAAGTAGACTGAATAAGACATGTCCCCACAGGTAAATCCTATAAATCTAAAGCAGACGTCATCATATCATTGGTGTCCTATTCATTTGAACTTTCTTCTTCTTCAATAAGGTATATTTACAAAATACTATTTAATAGATCTCCTTTAAATCTCTATTTTGGTGCTTAACCTTAGTATAGATACTGTGTCAGCAGATTATGATCCTCCCTCCCCCTTGTAAAAGCATTACTTAAGATGGGCTTGGTGATGAACTCTGCTGTCACCACAGGTTCTGTTAGTTAAAATCAGGAGGCTTATTACCAGGAGGAGGGAAAACAACTGATGGATGGTTTTTGCCCATTGAAACTTATGAAGACAAAGGTAAAGAGAAGAATGATTGCCATTGGTGGATGAATTAGCTTGAAAAAAAAATCAAAGATATTAGAAATATTGAACTAAATATTAGAGGCCTCTGCAATTTCTACAAAACATTCTTTTTATATACGATATCCTTTGCTATTTCAATGATCAATGATCAATATAGGGGTTTTTTGTAATGGTACCTATCACAAAATGCCCTTGCTTACCCATTCTGTATAACTTTTGTCTGTGTTGTTCCATAAATCCTTCAAAGAATACACCCAAATGCTGGTGTGTTATTTTAGCTCACTCTGTGATCAAAGGAATATATATGAATAAGACTTCAGCAGTTGATTCCAAAACCTTCAATTTATAACTGAGGTCTAAAGAAATTAAATATTTCTCCAGGGTCATAGAGCTAGAAACTGTCTAATGTGGGACCTGAACACAGATGCTTTAGTTTCTAGATACAGCCTAATATCCATCACACCACTGTGTGGATAACTAGAGAACATATTAACTGTGCACTAGTTTTCCTTATTTGCAAAATGGATATTATAATAATAGCATGTACCTAACAGGGATGATGTGAAGATCAAATGAAATAACAAAATATATCAGTATAATTCCTTAAAGAGCTATATAAATGCTAGGTATTTTATTATTTTTTCTTCAAAACTTGCCTTTTGAGGAATATGACAGATTTTTATTACAGGATAGCTCTGCAAAAGGGAAAGTATTTGTTTACTTTAGATTTTATAACTTCCCTGCAGTGCTAAAGGGAGAAGAGAATACATGAAGAATAATTCTACTGTTTGGAGTACATGAATGAAATGAGTCAAAACAGTGACTATGATTCAACTTGATATAATTAACCAAAGGCAAGTAGTACAGACAGCACCTTCTCTTTCACTGTGCAGTAATACATTCTCTTTTGTAAAAAGTATCTATGAGATAGTCTCTTTGTTTTTACTTTTCTGGGTCAAACCAAGTTCTAAAAATAAGAAATTAAATAAATTTTCCTGAGACCAAGAATGTTGTTTTCAAGGGAAAAAAGTTAGTGGTTAAGTCGATAACTAGACATCAGGAACTTTTTCTGGCAATGAAGAAAATGTTTGAGAAACATCTGTCTGAAAGGGCTTTAATAAAAAAAAAAAAAACTCACAATTCTGTTAAACATAGCTTCATACTCTTTATCTGTATGATTTATCATCAAAATTATCCAGGAAAGAAAAAAGATATCTAGGACTAAGAGCTAATACCATGAATGTCTGGTAAAAGCTAAATAGTGACAACTATATGCTTGGATGCACCCAAATTATATGCTAGTTATAGGAAGATAAACTTAAGAAAATAATTTGACTTTAAGATGAACTTAACTTTCTGGGTATTTTTCAAGAATAAACTCAAGAAGAAAGCTGTCAAAGGTATGGAGGGAAAGAGAAAGGAAAGGAGGAAGGGAAGAAGGGAAGGAAGGAGGGAAAAATGAAGGGAGGGAGGAAGGAAGGAAGGAAACAAGGAATGAAGGAAGGAAGAAGGAAGGAGGAAAAATATTGGACAGAGAAGTTTATATTTGATTCTAGAAGTAATTTTTAAAAATCTCTGGAGTTTGTAGGCAAGGATTATTGATTTTTTTTAAAATAGTTTTTAATAAGATAGAGAAAAGTCAATAGAAAAGAAGAATCAAGATGAAAGGCAGTTATCAGCTAACTAACTTGCTTGTGTTCACTTAATGTTTCTAGTGAAATGGTAAACTAAGTGGAAACCTGTTGTCAGCTGTACATGGTAGCTTTAAAAGTTTAAAAACTACTGTGCGAGCACAAATCTGATGATTCTGAATTGAGCCCTATCAAGCCTGGAAAGAACTCAATCATAACTTGCTCAGAATGTTTTCTTTCAAGTGTAACTATTACATTTTTAATGTTTTTCCTAAAGATCTTATTCAATTAATTGAGACTTAGTGAGCACTAGGAATTTTATGATGGAAGTATCATTTTTCTGTCTGTAACAACCTAAATTTTGGTTGCAGTCGTTTCCTTAGAGTTACCACACAATCACTAACCTTGAACAATTTGGACTGTACTCTTGAGACTGAAATAATTTCATAGAAATTCAAGGGAGTTGGGGAGAGTGGGGGTTAGGGCGGTATGTAACCATTGATGAGGTGCCATTTTGCACAAAAGCTTCTTTGCCTTAAGTCTGAGCATCCGGCTTTGGATCTTTCTTTATGCCACACTGGCAGAAGAGCCATATTTTCCTGCCAACTTATTTGGATCAAAAGGGCCATGGCACGTTTGAACAAAAAGATTTGATAAGAACAAGCATGGCTTTGTTCTGTTGTTCTTCTAAAAATTCTGAATTCCTTGGCATCTCTACCAAAGGAGGAAAAGGTCAGAAAATTCTCATTTCTGTGCCAACAAAGAATCAAGTATGCAGAAACTTTCACACCTGCTACAGCCATTAGACTCTTCTTGCACTCAAGGCTTTGGAGGTATATAAAAAACATTGGATTTTTGGAAATTCAGTTTCCTGTAACTTCTTTGGAGCCTTATAAGTCAATAATTAATATAATCACCTTCTGAAGTGGGAAGTGGGTGTATTCTAAACAGTCATATTCCAAATGGACTCTTTAAGTGGATCTAAGCTTTTCCTGGTTACCTGTATACTGTATAGTTATCATTCTTAGACCTGAAATCAGAATGATCTGAGTTTAAATCTTTTCTCATACATATAACTAGTTGTCTAATCCTAAGCAAATTAAACATTTCTATCTGCCTCAGTTAACTCATCTATAACATAGGGATAATAACAATATTATGCTTTCAGGATGGTTGTGATGACAAAATGAGGTAATATTTGTAAAGTGCTATTGATGTCTCTGATCTGAGACTTAAAGGAAAACCCCACCTTTTTCAAGAATCTTTTCTAGTCCCTCTAGTCCCTGCTAATACCTTTTCTCTATTACAACTTTCTATATATCTTATAGTTTATTCTGTATATATTTGTTTTCCTGTTTTCTTTTCCATTAGATTGTAAGCTCCTTAAGAACAGGGACTGGTTTTTGCATCTTTTTGTATTCATTTAGCATACTGCCTGGCATATGGTAGATACTTAATAAATGTTTAGTGACTGATTGATAAAAATGCTATTATTATTAATTATTATTATAAGAATGATCATCTGCAAGAAAAGAACTCTAGGAAAAGGCAATAATTATTTATGTTATAGTTAAGCAGCAATTTTAAAAAATAGAACTAATGGAATTAAGATGAAAAACTGTTCTCATTGGTCTAACCAGTTTCTTTTTCTTGCTATAGCCTTGAAAAACTAAATCCTGAGTCCCAAATGTGAATGGCAGGAAATTCTGCTTTTCTAACATCATATAGAATCTCCACTAATTTTTTATCTTTCTTATAATTCAAGCATAAACATGTGAGGACAACTTTGCAGAAGTCTATTGTTTAATAAGTCAGAAAACCTCTCATGTATGATTAGGAATAGTGGACACTAAATTACAGCTTTGAACCTACTCAGTAGTCAACACCCAGGTGCCTAGCAACAGGATCACAAAAGTTTTATTTGACTTCAAAAAGAGTACACAAATTATCCAATTTGTGTAAAGCCCCAGGGTCAGAAGTAATACTAAAGAAATCATATATCATTTATCAAACTGCTAAAGATAGGATCAACTCTAATATTGAGAATCTATTATTTTTTTCAAACATCTTTATAATTGCTAACTATATAAATATTAGCTATTATTATTTTTATTATTTCACTAGTTATGTTCATAACACTCTGTGAAGCACAAAGTGGGGAAGAGATTTGCAAGAGAAAACTAATATATAGATATTGTCCTCAAGAATCTTAGATCTTAATTGGCCAGGTAAGATCTCCATCCATAAAACAGATAAGTAAAAAGTCAAAATGGTATAATTGGATAGAAAGCCCAGTGCAGTACCTGTTTGATAATGACTTGATGATATAACTAATTGCAATTCTGAGATATTAATCCAAATTATGGAATTTAAAAGGAGGAAATAAAAATGTAGGCCAGAAGTCTAGCTAGACTTTGAAGGATTAATTGAAGGATTAGGACTTTGATACCTACCATATACCCCTTCTACATAGAGGGAGTTAAGAGCCCAGGTAATGGGAAGGGAAAAGACATTCTAAATAAAGATAGGTTTAACATTGAGAATAGGATTAATGTCCTTAGGGAATAGTGAGAAAACTAAATTGGCTGGATTTTATGTAGAGAAATAAATAAACTGGGAAATAAAATGAAGAGTGGGTGAAATTATGGAAAGCCTTGAATGTTAGCCTAAGGGAATACTGTAAAGTAGTGTTGCCTCAATTTTGTATCAGTTTTTCAAAACAACCATCTACATTAAATACCTGTTTCATTCATTTCCAAGTTAAATTGAAAATACATGAGGATTATGTAACTTTGTAGTTCATCTATCTCTTCCATAGGATTATTGTTGGATAACTCTGTCCTTATTCCTCTAAGCTAAACTATGAGTTCCTTGGTTGGTTTCCCTCAGGAGCTCACACCACTCTCACTGTTAATCTACTTGGTCAGTGAAAATTTTGCTATAATTTCAAAGATATTTGTTTATAAATAGCAATAACTAAGTCTCATTACACAGGGCATTCATTTTTAGAGTGTTCAGGGAGATTTAACAAATAGTTGAAATAGAGCTAAGCTGACTCAGCTGAGCTTAAGTGAGTATATATAGTTCTATGCTGTTGTGAGAAGGATAGAACCCAGGAGCCTTAATGCAAACAGTTCACTAAAAAGAAAGGCACAAATACTCTTTGATGCTATTAGGGTCACTGCAAAGTCAACAAAAGAAATGAACTTTATCATCTACTTTATCATCACAAGATAAGCAGCAACATAAGGCTAATTCCATCTTACTTAAACATAAAAGTTTTCCTAGAGGAGAGCAGAAGGAAAACATCAGAAAAATTCTAATATACTCCAAAGCATTTGTGGAATGCTGATTTGAAGGAAATGTTTGCTGATCTGCATCATTCCAATTACCAAGGTTCACAACCTCTGAGCCATCCTTGCCTCCTGAGTATTCCTCATGCCCTATATTTGTATTAAGTTTGTTGATTGTCCTCAATATATCTCACATTGGTCAGTTTTAATGCAGTTACCTTAATCCAGGTCCCCAATAGATCACCAGCCCTCTTGCTGATTTTTCTGCCTCTAGTTTCTCCTCTTTCCAACTCATCTTCAACAGAGCTGCTAACAGATCTTCATAGTCTACAAATGTGACTATGTAGATCCATATAACTCCCTTATTCAATAAACTTCAGTGGTTCCTGATTGACTCTAGTATAAAATATTAATTACTGTGGTATTTAAAGTTCTTAGTAAAGTCTTTTTTAAGGCTTACTACTATATATTAATACTTCCACTCTCAAAATTTCAACCAAACTGGTTTACTGTTTTGTTCCCTTTATACAACATTATATGTACCTACTAAAGTTATCCCTTCCACATAGAGGGGGTTAGGAGCTTAGCACCCCATGATCTGGAAAATCTGCATAAGATTTTTATTTTTCCCTCTTTTATGGACTCTTTACTATACCTTAAAAGATGAAATATGTTGATATTATATAATGCTATGCATATATTTAATGCATTTCTGAATTTCTAAACTTTTTCTGTGTTATCTGTTGGCCTTTGTATGTCAAGTGCAGCTTCTGCAAAACTCTCCCAAAATTTCCATTTAATTTTTTATGCCAACCTGTGATATACTGAAATTGCAATGGAAAATGTTGAAATATTAAAGGGATAACTGGTATTCTCCTTCCTCATTTTGGCCTCCATCAAAATTCAGCTAAAGTTTTAGCACTTTCAAGTTACTTTTCCTAATCCTTGCTTCCTGCCTCCTATTTTGCTTTTGTTTTGTACATATCCCATATTTAGCTGTGGGTACTTTGTATTCCTATAATTGAACATATATTACTTTAGAGCAAGAACTATCTTTTTTTTTAACACATATGTGAAATTTATTAGACTTTTAAAAAAGTAATGTATACATAAGAGAAATTCATTTTCACATACAATCCTCTCTGAAGAACAATCTTACTTTTGAATTTTTATCATCAACATCCTATATGGTACTTAGCACCCAGAAGGTATTGCAGAATTTTGCTAATTCATTGATACTAGGGAATTTTATTATTTTGTTTTTTTTTTCAATAAGCATTACAATTCCTTCCTTTGAAGAGATCTGAAAGGGACTCAAGAAACCATATAATTTGAGCTTTATACTTTTCAAGATTGAAATGGCTTAAAGATAAGAGATAAATGGTCACCAAGGTGGTAACAGAAGGGGAGGAGAATTCTGACTTTCAGAGGCTCCATAACAATGGTCTGGCTCATATGTTACAATTTCTGTCTTATTTTTACATTTCTATTATAATACTATGTAAAAATCTGACAGGAAAACGAGTTGAAATGCCTTGAATAATTTAGACAGAATTAATTTAGAGAACGATTTAATACCTTAGCACAAACACTGACTTTCTGAGCAGCATTCAAAAACCTCACTTCCACTTTAATTTCACTGCTGGCCAAAAAGGTACCAGTCAAAATTAAATAGATGAACCTATTAATAAAGTACTTGGGGTCAAATATAACCTTAACTAAGCCAACCTTCTGTCCCTCCCAAACTGAGGTCTTAAGTTCAAGGCCCATCTCAGATAACATCCATGTCAGTAGCTAAGACTTCAAGATTTATGATATTAGTATTAAAGCAGAAAGAAAATAAAAAGGGACCCCTAACTAAAGCTGAAGAGATAAAGGGGATAAAATTAAGTGATTCATTCTCATACTGATTATGAACAGCCCAAATAAAGATCTCATTTAGAAATTAACATTATTGACAACAATGAAACAGAGCATATTTGTAGATTTCAATTGTGAACTCATATGTATATATATGTATAAATACATATATATAGTAAGATAGATAGACATAAATACAAAGTAATCTACAGTTGGATGTAGGCTAAACTATAACAGTTTACTACAATTCCACATATGTGATATGTTCAATGTTTTGCCACAGCACTGATTGAAAAGCCAGTTTTGACACTAGGGATCTTCTTTAGTGAATTCTAAATAAATCATAAAGAGATGGATGCAAAGCTTTGGACAGTGGAAAAGGCTCAGGATTTGGACTCCAAATCCTGGCTCTGCTTCTTATTGCTTGTTAGACCTGGAGCAATCACTTTCTCTCTTTGGGACTCAGGGGTCTTTCTAAGTGTGAAGAGTTGGCTTAGATGACCCCACAGATCCCTTCCAAGCTTAAATCTATGATCCTAAGAAAAATTTTACATTGGATCCGTTTCAAAAGAAAAAGAGAAGAAAACATATTACATAAAATGCCATAACATATGTATGTTGAGGCATTTATTCAATCAAATGACATTTTATGAATGCAATTTTCATATCATTGTGCTGAATAATCCCATCAAAGTAGAACACAGTGATCTTTTTAAAAAAATCTTTAAAGCTGCTAATCAACCAATAGGCCAAATATGATTTTTTTAAATGGGAGAATTTGTTGTACTTGAAAAAATTTTTTTGTAAAAAACTTGTGCATGAATATACATTGAAATATGGTTAGATAGCAAAATAGCTAAAATGGCAGGAAAAGCAAAATACATTATATATGTTAACAACTCCCAACACAAGTAGCTTTTGTTCTGTCTCAGGAGTCAATTAGGTCAGCTCTCACAAGAAGACAAATAAAAATTTCTGAGGAAGAAAAATCCAAGAATATATACATTTAGAGATAAGATTTGGAAGTTCTCTACTTTCTCATCTCTCCCTTTGTCCCCCAAACTCTCTTGACATCAAAAGAAATTATAAAATTAAAAAACTCATAATCAGAAAACAGATGGTGAGTCAGAGCATCCTAGAGAGAATATAATCCAAAACAGTCTAAGTATAAATACTTCCTTTGGGGTAATTTAAGTCCTTTGCTATTTGAACTTCCCCATGGCTCATTATTTCCAACTCTCAATATACACATTCTTTAGAGTTTGAATTGTTTTAAATACTGGGACTAAAAATATATGCACATATCACATGTTTAAATTATCTTGCAAAAAGTAGATGTTTAAAAAATGCTGAAGGAATAACTAAAGGAACAAAGGAATACAATAAAATCCTGAAAGTACAACTACTGATCCTTAGGCAAGCCAATAAAAAGTTTAATTTCAGCTTCAATGAAATGCCTTTTGTCAGTGACCTTTACATCATCCTTTCCAATTGATTTTCACTTCATTAGGGTACATTTTCAAGTGTGGCTAAGCCACTGGAATCCTAAAGCCTAATAGCTTTCATACAATAAGATCCACTACATCACATGTTCTGTGCTATTAGTGATAGAAATGAATTCCACTTACTTATTCATGCATGACCTTGTTTCCTTCCCAGAGATTTTGTTGGCTATCTGTAATCAAATCATATTTTTCCAAGTGTTACCCCATCTGATCTCCAATTCTGGATTCTGAGATTTTCTCCAGATTTGAAGTTAAACTTTAAGTAATTTCCTGGAGTGCACTGGGCTTTTCTTAGACAAGGAGACTGAAATCACTTGTTTTACTGGCCATTTTCCAGGCTTTCTTGACCTGACTAAACCTTATAAAAAATGTCTGCTATTGTCTGTTGCTATTTCCTTTTGTACTTTTGGATGTACATTGTTTGGCACTAAACACATATATAAGTTTGTTATGTGATTTTATGATAATTACCAGAGGTGGTATATAATAGTAGACTCATCAATTTTTCCTTTAATTCTAACTTTGGATTTAGAAATAGAATTGGAAAAGAAATCTTTTGTCATTATTCCCATTTCTTTTTTTTTTCCTTTTAAAAATTCTCTATTGTTGCTCTACAGATTAGATATATTTGGCTCCCAATTTTCATTTAGTGGACAAAAACCGAAAGGGCATATTTACTTATACTTGGACAAATTTAAGCTTTAACATTTGCTTTTTCATAGCCTAAACAAAGAAAGGGCTTTAGATCTGAGGAAATCAGATTAAAACAACCTGCTTAATCAATGGATGCCGTGAATATACACAATTCAAATTGCTACTAAAAATCTTATTAGTTAATGCTTTTCTTCAATTAAACACAAAGGAATAGGTTTGGATCTCAATTATGTCATATGCTCCCATAATTCCAGTTAATACCAAGGCTATCAGAAATAGGTCCTTCCCCTTAGTCTACTTGATAGCTTCAGTCACTTCAGGATCTTTCCTCTTCTTCATCCTCCACTCCAATCCAGTCAATTATTTACTAAATCTTATTTATCCTACCTCCACAACATCTGTCACATTTGTTCCCTCTTCATTCACATGGCTGTCATTAGCCCATGCTTTCATTATCTCTATTGTTATATCTTCCCAACTGTTTGTCCTGTTGCTAGTCTCTTGCCTAATAACTCAGCCTCCATACAATAGTGAAAATGATACAAGGCCAAATCATTCATTTGCTAAAAGCAAACAAAACCCAAAACTGTGCATAACTTTGTGGAGTTCTTATTACCTCTAATGTAAAATGTAAACTCTTCAACCTAGCATATAAAACTGTCTACATTTGGTTCTAACATAACTTTCTAACTTTATTTCACCTTCTTTCCTTTCTGCATGCTATGTTTTAGCCATACTGGATTAATGACAAACTATTCTTCAAATTCACCAAAGCTTCTATTTTTAACATTCACAGAAATAATCCTCCAAATCTGGAATGTACTATCACTTCAACTTCTCACCTCAGAATCCTAATTTTCCTTCAAAGTTCACTTTAAGTACTTCCTTCTCTATGAAGTCACCCTCATTTCTTCCCAGCTATTAATGTTTATTCCTACAATAAATGATCTTTTATTTCCTTTTTTGTGGACATATCCCAGCACCAATCATAATACTTTGTACAGAGTAGGAGCTTCATACATATTTATTAGATTGACATTAACCAAATGCATTGACTCTTAGAGTTGGTTCTGACTAAAGTTTTAGAATTAACCAATCTGGGATCACTCCAAAATCCCATCATGAGTTTGGAATCAATGATTTAGCTGACTGTCAACCTAACTTGGTAGCCTATTAAGTTGATTTTTTTTTCTTAATCAACAGTAAATTGAAGTCATTTTATTTTTTTAAATTGAACTACACTCTTCCCTAAGAATTCTATAATTTTTATGTCTTGCTATCATCACAATTCTCTGTTAACTCTCTTATACATAATCATTTCATGGAAACTTCCTAAATATTATGTCATTTGAAGATATGAAATGTTGAATGATTAAGATGAATGAAAAACTTCGCTCCATTCAATTTACATCTATAGAATTTCCACTGACTTCTATTGTAAAGGAGCTAAAACTAGATGTGGGAAAAACCATGAACATGAGTGAATATAATAATTGCCTTCCTACTCCCCACACCAAACATTTCTCTCTCCTAGAATTTACACTTTATTTTATAAAACACATTTATCTTGGCAAATGCAATTCCATCACAAAACAAATCTTGTACATAATAGACACTTAATAAATGTTTACTACTGTCTGACTTGCTGACTAATTCTAGCAAGATATATGTAAGAGTGGATCCCAATATTCTTTGTTTTTTTCTCCTAAGTATCTGTTATAAAAGTGGAATCCTTCCACTTAATTATTTATTTAGACCAATATAAAAAAACAAAACAACACAATCATCTCTAATTTTCTTCAGATGTCCTTAAACTTCCCTATATAGATGGCTTACATACCACTTGATTTTTTTCTATTTTTTTTTTTTTGCCTTTAGGGTAAGAGACAATTAATATACACTTTTATTTATCATGTACAATAAAACATCAAAAAACCAAATAGTACGAAATATTTTAAAAAGAGAAAACCCACTTTAAAAGGATCTTTTAGATCAACTGTATGGAATATACAAGCTGATCAACTGTAAAAAGCAAAACAAAACAAAACAAAAAAAAATGTTTACATTGATGTCTCCATCCTGAATCTGGTAGGACCAAAATGAAGATGGGTAATACTTGAAGAAAGGGAAGATGGGAGAAAAGCCCAGGCAAAAGCAGCCTGAAATTGCTTAAGAAAATCAGTATAAACTAGGATTTCTAATAAGATGCTGTTATCTGCACAGAAGTGTTTTAAAATGCATAATCAATAGCAAATTCCTTAAAAGCAAAGAATATGTCTCTTCTATGCAGAATCATACATATAATAGGTTCTTATAATATTCAAACTTAATTGAAATGATTAATATGACCTGATTTCTGTCTATTATTAGTGACTGAAACAATAAAAGTGTCCAGCAACAACAAAAGATCTGACTAGAATTCTATTAATCTAACACATCAAAATAAAATGACATGAATAGAAAATTTAAGAAAGGGTATATTAAAAAAAAACAGGCATACTATTGGTTCCTTTTCCTCTCTTTGTGTATCATTTTTATCACATAAGAGTAATAACAACAACTAGTACTGATATAGCACTTTACACATGTTAATTCATCATCTGATCTCTACACCAATCCTGAGAAGTAGGTATAACTATTTGTTAGAGTTCAAATGTTGGAGTTTGTTCTTCTCAAAGCACAGCCGGTTTAGAGGCTTGGAGCCCTTCGGAAGTCTCCAAATCCAAAGGTTCTGTCCTTCAGCCTCTGCCTCTGCTTTCTTCTGCCTCCAACCAAGACAGAGATGGAAGGTCTCTCTTATCTCCTTCTGGGGAGCCCAGCCACCAACTTGCCGCGGAGAGAGGGCTTCTGGCGTAGCTCCACTGAAATCCGGCCAAAGTGTTCTCTGCACCAGAGTCGTTTCTCTCGAGTCCAGCGCGATCAGCCAGCCAAGAGGAAAAAATGTATTCTGCCATAGATCCCTCATCGCTGGCTTTTTATCTGCCTCTTCTGAGAGAATGGGATTATGGGTTTTCTCCCATAGTGCTCTCTGGCCCAATGACTTTAAGTGAGGTGTGAACTCCCTTGAAGTTAGAAAGTGTACTTTGTGAAGCTAGCATACTTGTGGACTCCAATGAGTAAAGGTGTGAACACAAGCCTTGTCTTAATTAGTTCTACTTAGTACCTTGTTTCAGGTTCTGGCCAAAACATCTTCTTGTAAGATTAGATCAACTCTAATTACTTAGCAGTTAGTAAGGATTCCAACAACTATTAACTCGATTTTACCAATGAGGAAACTGATACAAAAAGGGGTTAAAAAGAGCCACACAACTAGTAAGCTTCTGAGGCTGGATTTCAAGTTGAATCTTCCTGATTCCAGGTCCACTGCTCTATCCACCAATGCTGCCTCTTAAGATTGTTATTGTTGCTGTTTTTGTTTTGTTGTTGTTGCTTTTTAAATCAGTTCACAATTGTGAGAAAAGAGGCTTGATTAGACAGTAGTTCTTTAAAAAAATCTATTATCTTTACCATCAAAGATTACTAGCTCAAAATATTCCATTACCACTTTTTTCACATAATCATATCAATCTGCCTCCTGTTTCCATATTCCTCAATAGCTTTGAGCCTCATAACTCCCATACAGTAGCAAGGAGTGACTCCAGAACCCTTTCCTGACATTTGTTTGGCAAGTGGGGGAGGGCAAACTACACAACTTCTCTTTGCTTGGTTTCCTTATCTATAAAACTGGGCTAATAATAGCACCTAATTCCCAGGGTTATTATAAAGATTAAATGAGATAATATTTGTAAATTTTCCAAATTTTAAAGTGCTAAATAAACATCAGCTATTATTAACAATAATAGTAATTATTATTATTTTCAGTCCCTTGATCATGATAATAATACTTCATAGTTACAAAATCCTTTGATAAACATTTTCTTAGTGCTTGAAAAATATTAGAATATAGAATGAAGGTATTATTAGCCTCATTTTACAAATGAAGAAACTGTGTTAGTGAAGTTAAGCAACTTGACAGAGAGCACATAAATAGTAATCAGAGATGAAATTTTTAAAAGGGTCAAGCCCAGAATGAGGAAATTTCCTCCAAATCTAGTATTAATCAAAAGACTCCATTAAAATGACCTCCTTTACTAAAAGGCTCCAGCTCTGGCTTTCCCCAAATCCTAAAAAACAGAGGATATAAGCAATTACTAGTCCCAAGGTGTTCTCAAGTAAATGGTGAATTGAAAGAAATTAAGGATTATTTATGAAAGCAAATAAAGCAACAAGACATTTCCAAGCTATATATTGCCAGAAGAGAAGGAGACTTTATAGGTTTACCTAGTTTTTTTTGTTTGTTTGTTTTTGTTTTGTTTTGTTTTTTTAGCATGCTGGGAGGGAATACTGTTTTTTTAATTTTTATTTAATAATTAATAATTTTAATTAATTAAAAATTAATAATTTTATATTGACAGAATCCATGCCAGGGTAATTTTTTTTTTACAACATTATCCTTTGCACTCGTTTCTGTTCCAATTTTTTTTCACCTCCCTCCCTCCACCCCCTCCCCTAGATGGCAAGCAGTCCTTTATATGTTGGATATGTTGCAGTATATCCTAGATACAATATATGTTTGCAGAACCGAACAGTTCTCTTGTTGCATAGGGAGAATTAGATTCAGAAGGTATAAATAACCCGGGAAGAAAAATAAAAATGCAGATAGTTCACATTTGTTTCCCAGTGTTCTTTCTTTGGGTGTAGCTGCTTTTGTCCGTCATTTATCAATTGAAACTCAGTTAGGTCTCTTTGTCAAATGTTGTGAGCTTTTTCTTCTCAAAAAGCAGCCAGGTGATAAAAGTTCAGATCTTTTATTATTTCCAATATAGCCCGGTTAGCTTAGAGGCCTATCTCTCTGCTTGGTTCCAAGAGCTCTCTCCAAATATCTTTAAATCCAAAGGTCTGGTCCTTCAGCCTCTGCCTCTGCTTTCTTCAGCCTCCAGCCAGCTCCAGTCTTCATGTCATTCCAGTGAAATCTCGACTTGTAGCGTCTTCCTCTGAAGAACTCCTCGACTGGCTCATTGAAGCTCTATTTATGCTCCCAAAGAGCTTCAAGGGAGGTGTGAACTCATTGAACTCCAATGAGTAAAGGTGTGAACACAAGCCTTGTATTAATTAGTTCTACTTAGTACCTTGTTTCAGGTTCTGCCCTAAGACATCTTCTTGTAAGATTAGATCAACTCTAATTAGTTAGCAGTTAGTAAGGATTCCAACAGTCAAAGAAATCCACTTCCATCAAAATATGTCCTCATACAATATCTTTGTCGAAGTGTATAATGATCTCCTGGTTCTGCTAATTTCACTTAGCATCAGTTCATGTAAGTCTCTCCAGTCCTCTCTGTATTCATCCTGCTGGTCATTTCTTACAGAACAATAATATTCCATAACATTCATATACCACAATTTACCCAGCCATTCTCCAATTGATGGGCATCCATTCATTTTCCAGTTTCTAGCCACTACAAACAGGGCTGCCACAAACATTTTGGCACATACAGGTCCCTTTCCCTTCTTTAGTATTTCTTTGGGATATAAGCCCAATAGAAACACTGCTGGATCAAAGGGTATGCACAATTTGATAATTTTTTGGGCATAATTCCAGATTGCTCTCCAGAATGGTTGGATTTGTTCACAACTCCACCAACAATGCATTAGTGTCCCAGTTTTCCCGCGTCCCCTCCAACATTCATCCTTATTTTTTCCTGTCATCTTAGCCAATCTGACAGGTGTGTGGTGGTATCTCAGAGTTGTCTTAATTTGCATTTCTCTGATCAATAATGATTTGGAACACTCTTTCATATGAGTGGTGATAGTTTCAATTTCATCCTCTGAAAATTGTCTGTTCATATCCTTTGACCATTTATCAATTGGAGAATGGCTTGATTTCTTATAAATTTGAGTCAATTCTCTATATATTTTGGAAATGAGGCCTTTATCAGAACCTTTAACTGTGAAGATGTTTTCCCAGTTTGTTGCTTCCCTTCTAATCTTGTTTGCATTAGTTTTGTTTGTACAAAGGCTTTTTAATTTGATGTAATCAAAATTTTCTATTTTGTGATCAGTAATGGTCTCTAGTTCATCTTTGGTCACAAATTTCTTTCTCCTCCACAAGTCTGAGAGATAAACTATTCTATGTTCCTCTAATTTATTTATAATCTCGTTCTTTATGCCTAGGTCATGGACCCATTTTGATCTTATCTTGGTATATGGTGTTAAGTGTGGGTCCATGCCTAATTTCTGCCATACTAATTTCCAATTATCCCAGCAGTTTTTATCAAATAATGAATTCTTTTCCCAGAAGTTAGGGGCTTTGGGTTTGTCAAACACTAGATTGCTATAGTTGACTATTCTGTCTTGTGAACCTAGCCTTTTCCACTGATCCACTAATCTATTTCTTAGCCAATACCAAATGGTTTTGGTGACTGCTGCTTTATAATATAATTTTAGATCAGGTACAGCTAGGCCACCTTCATTTGATTTTTTTTTTCATTAATTCCCTTGAGATTCTCGACTTTTTATTGTTCCATATGAATTTTGTTGTTATTTTTTCTAGATCATTAAAATATTTTCTTGGAATTCTGATTGGTATAGCACTAAATAAATAGATTAGGGAGTATTGTCATCTTTATTATGTTCGCTCGGCCGATCCAAGAGCACTTAATATTTTTCCAATTATTTAAGTATGACTTTATTTGTGTGGAGACTTTTTTATAATTTTGCTCATATAATTCCTGACTTTCCTTTGGTAGATAGATTCCCAAATATTTTATGGTATCAACAGTTATTCTGAATGGAATTTCTCTTTGTATCTCTTGCTGTTGGGTTTTGTTGGTGATGTATAAAAATGCTGAGGATTTATGGGGATTTATTTTGTAGCCAGCTACTTTGCTAAAATTATGAATTATTTCTAATAGCTTTTTAGTAAAATCTCTGGGGTTCTCTAGGTATACCATCATATCATCTGCAAAGAGTGATAGTTTGGTTTCCTCATTGCCTACTCTAATTCCTTTAATATCTTTCTCAACTCTTATTGCCGAGGCTAGTGTTTCTAATACGATATTAAATAATAATGGTGATAGTAGGCAACCTTGCTTCACTCCAGATCTTACTGGG
The DNA here is from genome assembly GCF_016432865.1 of Antechinus flavipes. Classification (NCBI taxonomy): domain Eukaryota; kingdom Metazoa; phylum Chordata; class Mammalia; order Dasyuromorphia; family Dasyuridae; genus Antechinus; species Antechinus flavipes. The sequence goes on along the minus strand of NC_067399.1, from coordinate 552,802,347 downwards.
AAAGGTTCCAGTTTTTCCCCATTGCATATGATGCTTACTGATGGTTTTAAATATATGCTCTTGACTATTTTAAGGAAAAGTCCATTTATTCCTATGCTCTCAAGTGTTTTTATTAGGAATGGATGTTGGATTTTATCAAATGCTTTTTCTGCATCTATTGAGATGATCATATGGTTTTTGTTTGTTTGGTTATTGATATAGTCAATTATGCTAATAGTTTTCCTAATATTGAACCAGCCCTGCATTCCTGGTATAAATCCTACTTGGTCATAGTGTATTATCCTGGTGATGATTTTCTGTAATCTTTTTGCTAATATTTTATTTAAGATTTTAGCATCAATATTCATTAGGGAGATTGGTCTATAATTTTCTTTCTCTGTTTTCAGCCTACCTGGTTTAGGTATCAGTACCATGTCTGTGTCATAAAAGGAGTTTGGTAGGACTCCTTCAATACCTATTTTTTCAAATAGTTTATTTAGCATTGCAGTTAATTGTTCTTTAAATGTTTGGTAGAATTCACATGTAAATCCATCTGGTCCTGGGGATTTTTTCTTAGGGAGTTGATTGATAGTTTGTTCTATTTCTTTTTCTGAGATGGGACTGTTTAGGATATTTACTTCTTCCTCTGTTAGTTTGGGCAAGCTATATTTTTGGAGGTATTTTTCTATTTCATTTAAGTTGTCGAATTTATTGGCATAAAGTTGGGCAAAGTAACTCCTAATTATTGCTCTAATTTCCTCTTCGTTAGTGGCGAGTTCTCCCTTTTCATTTATAAGACTAACAATTTGATTTTCCTCTTTCCTTTTTTTAATCAGATTTACTAAGGGTTTGTCTATTTTGTTGGTTTTTTCATAGAACCAACTCTTAGTTTTATTAATTAATTCAATAGTTTTTTTTACTTTCAATTTTATTGATCTCTCCTTTTATTTTTAGAATTTCAAGTTTAGTGTTTGACTGGGGGTTTTTAATTTGTTCCTTTTCTAGCATTTTTAGTTGCAAACCCAATTCATTGACCTTCTCTTTCTCTATTTTATACAAATAGGCCTCTAGAGATATGAAATTTCCCCTTATTACCGCTTTGGCTGCATCCCATACATTTTGGTATGATGTCTCATTATTATCGTTTTCTTGGGTGAATTTATTAATTATGTCTATGATTTGCTGTTTCACCCAATCATTCTTTAGTATGAGATTATTTAGTTTCCAATTATTTTTTGGTCTACTTCCCCCTGGTTTTTTGTTGAATGTAATTTTCATTGCATCGTGGTCTGAAAAGGATGCATTTACTATTTCTGCCTTACTGCATTTGAGTTTGAGGTTTTTATGTCCTAACATATGGTCAATTTTTGTATAGGTTCCATGAACTGCTGAAAAGAAAGTGTATTCCTTTCTGTCTCCATTACATTTTCTCCAGAGATCTATCATATCTAACTTTTCTAGTATTCTATTTACCTCTTTGACTTCTTTCTTATTTATTTTGTGGTTTGATTTATCTAATTCTGAGAGTGCAAGGTTAAGATCTCCCACTATTATAGTTTTACTGTTTATTTCTTCTTGCAGCTCTCTTAATTTCTCTTTTAAGAATTTAGATGCTACCCCACTTGGTGCATATATGTTTAATATAGATAGTGCTTCATTATCCATGCTACCCTTTAGCAAGATATAGTGCCCTTCCTTATCTCTTTTAATTAGATCAATTTTTGCTTTAGCTTGATCTGAGATCAGGATGGCTACCCCTGCTTTTTTGACTTCACCTGAAGCATAGTAGATTTTGCTCCAACCTTTTACCTTTAACCTGCATGTATCTCCCCGCTTCAGGTGTGTTTCCTGTAAACAACATATTGTAGGATTCTGGCTTTTAATCCATTCTGCTAACCGCTTCCTCTTCATGGGGGAGTTTACCCCATTCACATTTATGGTTAGAATGACCAATTCTGTATTACTTGCCATCTTGTTAACTCCGGTTTATGCTTTTCTCCCTTCTTTCCCCTTTCCCCCCTTCCCAGTATTAAGCTTGTGAGCACCACTTGCTTCTCACAGTTCTCCCTTTTTAGTATCCCTCCCCCCGCCTTAGAGTTCCTCCCCCTATCTTACCCCTTTCCCTCCCAGTTTCTGTATTCCCTTCCTCTTAGCTTATTCCTTCCCTTTTCACTTTTCCCTTCTCACTTTTCAATGAGGTGGGAGAAGTTTCACCATAGATTGAATATGTCTTAAGATTTTTCACTTAAAGCCAATTCTGAAGGCAGTAAGATACCCACTATATTCATCCCCCTCCCTTCTTTCTCTCAGATATAATAGGTTTCCTATGCCTCTTCATGAGATGTACTACCTCCACTTTACCCTTTTTCTGATACAATGTCCTTTCCACATCAATTTCTAGAATAAGGTATACATGTATTCTTTATACATCTATATAGTCAAAATATAGTTCCCAAGATTAATCTTTACCTTTTTAGATTTCTCTTGAGTTCTATATTTGTAGATCAAACTTTTTGTTAAGTTCTGGCTTTTTCATCAAAAATAGATGAAATTCGCTTACTTCGTTGAATGTCCATCTTCTTCCCTGGAAAAAGATGCTCATTCTCGCTGGGTAAGTTATTTTTGGTTGCATACCAAGTTCCTTAGCCTTTCGGAATATCATATTCCAGGCCCTTCGATCTTTTAATGTGGATGCTGCCAGATCCTGGGTGATCCTTATTGTGGCTCCTTGATACTTGAATTGGGTTTTTCTAGCTGCTTGCAATATTTTTACCTTTGTCTGAGGGTTCTGGCATTTGGCCACTATATTCCTTGGTGTTTTGATTTTAGGATCCCTTTCAGTGGGTGATCGATGAATCCTTTCAACATTTATTTTTTCCTCTGTTCCTATGACTTCTGGGCAGTTCTCTTTGATAATTTCCTGGAAAATAGTGTCCAGGCTCTTTTTTTCATCATGTTTTTCTGGAAGTCCAATGATTCTCAGATTGTCTCTCCTGGATCTGTTTTCCAGGTCTGTTGTCTTCCCCAGAAGGTATTTCACATTCTTTTCCATTGTTTGATTTTTTTGGATTTTCTTGACTGATTCTTCTTGTCTCCTCGAGTCATTCAATTCCATTTGTTCAATTCTGATTTTCAGTGAAGTATTTTCTTCACTCACTTTTTAAAAATCTTTTTCTAATTGTCCCATTGAGTTCTTTTGTTCTGTGGAATTTTTTTTTCCATTTCACCAATTTTGTTTTCCAGTTCACCAAACCTATTTTTCAAGGATTTTACTTCTTTATCCACTCTCTCTTTAACTGACTTCTCCAGGCTCTTTTGCCAAGCCTCCCTCTCCTTTTCCCAAGCTTCTCTCTCCTTTTGCCAAGCCTCACTCTGCTTTTCCCATTTTTCTTCTAGCTCTCTTGTGAGAGCCTTTTTAATTACTTCTATGAGGTTCATCTGTGCTGAGGAACAGATGATCTCCTCCTTTGGGGATTCACCTGGGGACTGTCTGTTTTTAGTCTCCTCAGGATTTAGAGTCTGCTCTCTATCTGTATAGAAGCTGTCAAGGGTTAAAGTCCTCTTCAGTTTCTTGCTCATTCTGTCTAATAATCAAAGACAGACTAGCAAAGAAAAAAAGAAAAAACTGGGGTCTTTCTTTGGGGGAGGGGCTGGGGGTTGTTATCGAGCTTCCTCTACAGACTGCAGGGGGCAGCAGTGAGGCCTACTGTGCAGCACCTGCGCTCTGAGATCCCAGAGCGTGCTGAGTCACTGTGGGGGGGAAGGGGGGAACGGCCAGGTCCCGAGAGACTCCAGCTGTTTGGGGTTGTATTCTACAGCCCCGGTGTTTTTAGCTTCTCTGCTGGGCTGCTGACTTGCTGCCGGAGCAAAGTATTTAATCCTGTAGCGAAGCTCTCCCCGCAGAGACGGCTGCGATAGCTCCCCACCCCCTCTCCAGTCTGCTCCCGTGCTCTCACTGCCGCTGCCTGCTGCCTGCACCCGATCTAAAACTGTCCCAGCCCTCAGTAAAGACAGACCTTTCTTGGCGAATCTCAAGGATGGCTTCTCTTGGTAACTATTTGTGGGGTTTTTTTTTTTTTCAGTCAAGCATTAATTCAGAGGCTTGTAATGAAATGGATAGTGAGAGAAAGCATGGAGCTTACACAGCTATGTGCCTCCTCTCCGCCATCTTAACCGGAAGTCGAATATTGTTTTATTTAATGAAGATGAAGTTCCTAAATTGGAGAATTAGTCCTATCTCCCCCATTTTTTCCAAGGATATTTTGACTTCTTATACAGTGTGATTAGAGTGCTTTCTGGTGATTTATATCTATGTACCATTGGGATGGATAGGAATCTAGTCGATTTGTCCTTGCATACTGTTAATATCAACGATCAGAAAAGGGAGGGTGCTAGATAGCAGAATGAGTTTCGAGTTTTGGACTGGCTATAAATTGATTAGCTAAATGACCCACATTACTTTATGAATAGCTTGCTTCAGCAGCTCTTGGAACTAAGCTCTTGGTTAGAAATAGATGATTAGGGGAGGCCCATCACTCGGGGAATGGTTGAACAAGATATGGTATATGGTTGTAATAGAATAGCTTCATATTATAAGAAATGATGAGCCATATGATTTTAGAAAAACCTGGACTTACATGAACTGATGCAAAATGAAATGAGCAGAACTAGGAAAATATTGTACAGCAAAATTGTATGATGATCAATTGTGAATGACTTAACTATTCTTAGCAATACAATGATCCAAGACAGTTCTGAAGGACCCCTAATTAAAGAAAAAAGTTATCTATATTCAGAAAAAGAACTGATGGGAGTCTGAATGCAGATTGAAACATACTGTTTTTCAATTTTTTTTGGCCTGTGTATTCTTTCACAACATAATTAATATGGAAATATATATTTACCTGATTTTACATGCATAACATTTCAAATTAGTATCTCATAAAGGGAGAAGTGGATGGCAGAGAGAGAGAATTTGAAACTCAAATTTAAAAAATTAATGTTAAAAATTGTTTTTACATGTAACTGGGAAAAATTTATGTTTTTAAAAAGTGAAATAGTTTGTTACTATCATCATTTTCCCATTTGTTCAGGATTACACAAGTATGCTTTTGAAATATGAACAAAAGGTGAGTATCCTTGAGATTAAAGCAGATTCAAAAGGTTGCTCTGGCTTTGTGTAGACTAGATTTATGAATTTAGTCATTTAAGAATGTGGTTGAAAAGAGAGACATTCATACCTACTTCTGATTCGAAATTACCAAAAAGAGAAGAAAAAAGGGGAAGGACGTGACTTTCCAGGAGAATATGAAACCAGAATGGATTGCAGAGTGAGGGGAGGAGGCCAAGGTGTAAATTAAAAGTAAGGTAATTATAAACTCTTTGCTTCTGCCTCTCTGCCTACTTCTTCCTACCCCTCCCTCCCAATCTCCCTCCTTCCCTACTTCCTCCTCTCTCTTTCTTTCCCTCCTTCTCTCTCCTTCCCTTTCTCTTTCCTCCCTCCCTCTCTCATCCATCTATCTATTCATCTATCTACCTCTCTATCTATCTCCCTATCTACCTACCTATCTATCTATTTATCAGCATATATTTTGGAGAAGAGGTGTAGTTTAAGTCCACAGAATCAAAGAATTTGAGAGTTGGAAAGGACTCCAAAAGCCATTTATTCTAACTCATACAGAAAGAAATCTTCACTTCACATACTGATTTTGCATTCATCTTGCACAGACTGATGATATAGAAAAATGAAGGACTCCCAAGAGCCATACTTAACTTTCCTAAAAAATTGATATAGTAGATTGTTATAACAGAGGTGAGAGGCCACCAACACCTAAAAATTGGAGAAACAGGAAAAAAAAATGTTGCTATCATCACTAACTCCTTCTATCAGTGGATGGTAGCAAGCCAAGGGAAGAATTAACAGAGGAGGGAAATAGGATATACTTTGCATATGTTTTTCTACATTTTACAAATATGTATTATAAACCCCCAAAGTGAGGAAATTTCCCAGGATATACACAGACCTCTTTGATAATTTGCATATCTGTTACAAGGATCAGAATAAAATGATAACAAAGTATAATAAGTGATTATTTTTCTTTCTCAGCTCACATGAGAATTCTAGAATTTAAGATTTGGAAGTTATGTTAGACCATCATCTATTCCAGGGATTTTTAAAAATATTTTTGTCATGGTCCCTTTGGCAGCTTAGAATTAGTCTCTGAACTTCTTCTCAGAATGATGTTTTTAAATTGAATTTTATTTTATTTTCAGTTCCAAATTATATTTCTCCTCCACCCATTGAGAAGAGAAGAAATACAAAATCCATTACAAATATGAAGTTACACAAAACAAATTTCAGTATTGGTCATGCTTTGGGGTGGTGTGGGAACAAAAGAAAAAAGAAAGAAAAATATTCTTCTTCCCAAACAGTGAACCCCAAAAGACATCTTGTAAGGTGAGTTCTTTTTTATTTGTATTTTCTTGTAAAGTGCTTAAGGATAGAAAGTGTCTTATATCTTGTTCTCTGAGACCTCAACAGTGATCTGAAGGATATATGCTCAGAAAAAGCTCTAGAATGAGAGCACCTGAGTTTAAATCCAGCTTTTGATGCTTATCTGTGTGACTTCAGAGACTTCATTTAACTTTCCTGGACCTCAATTTATTCATAAGTAAAATGAGGTGATTAAACAAGATGGAATTTGAAATTCATCCCAGCCCTATTCTTTGCAGAGGCTATGGGTTTAGGTAGCTGAATGGGGGCAGTTTCATGTCTCCTTTATTCCTCAAGACATCAAGTACAGTTTGTCAATATGGACACAAAATCTTGAAAGAAAAAAAAAGGATTGTAAAAGAACAGTGGAGGTGAGGTCTAATAAATGATCTTACTCGTTCTTCGAAGACTATATCATAAAGCAATTGTCCATCCTACTCATACAAAAGCACACAAGTCATAATTCGTTCATCTTTAAAGGTGGCACACACCTCATTATAGTCATTAGTGAAAACAATATTTTTTTTGGCTTTTATAAGTTACTACAAAGGAAAATCAGTACATTTCTAGCAAATCTGGAAATTGCCTTAGAAATGACAGATTTCTAAAGAGATTTTTAAAGATGGACATGTCATGTCAATAATTAAGTATTGATATTGTTACATGATGTTCATAAAGAGAAATATCAGGATTCCACTGTGTATATAAGATTGGAAAATTATTTTTTTATATATGCTTCATTCATTTTATGGTTTTATCATCAATCTCAGAACACTTTCCTTTAACAAAGACAAAAGAATAACACCAGCACAAAATGGAAAGAAATCCTTTCCTCCTCTTAGCCAAGATTCAAGATAAATGAAAATTCTATGATTCACATGTTATTACTTTATACTGCTACCGTGAAGTATTATTCTTTGAAGGTCATAATCTGCTCCCTGGTGGTGACATAAGTAACACAACACCACTCTAAGTGATGGGGCTAGATTGTAGCAAAGGTCCATTATCAAGAAAAATGTAAAGAAGGCAAAATTCAAAGGAAGACTTGAAATGCTATTTTAAACCAGAATGGAGTATCAGGTGTCAGAAAGACTAAGAGAAGTATCTATTTATGTATATGAATATTTCATAGGGAATAATGTTCAAGGACAGAATGGCATCTGAAAAAAAAAAAAAAGAAAAGAAAAACAAATGACAGCAAAAGTTGTTTGGTGCTTGCTGAAAATCTACAGTGAAAGTTTCAGAAGCAAGAGGAATTTCCACCAAAATAACAACTGACTCCATACAAGGCATTGACATGAAAGGTGATTTTTTTAGATTTCTTTAATCTCACCAAATCTTTATTCTAAAAATTAATGAAAAAATAGACTGTTTTTAATGTAGTTTGCTTAAACTACACAAAGAATATTTATGATCTAGGGAAAAATGTCTTTCTACAAGTTCCCAGAAGATAATACAAACTTTGGCACAATTTTCTATTTAGCTTCAAGGAAGCTTTTTGTCCAAAGAATGCCAAAAGTATTTACTCAAGTGAGAAGTTGTACTTAGGTATGATAATGATAATACTTATTTGACATGGTTTTTTTTTTTAAATTTTCCACTCTCAAACACAGTACTTAGTATACAACAGATGCTTAATAAATGTTGCTTAAAAAGTAATAATGTACAGCTTAAATAGCTAGTTTAGGAAAGATTTGGGGAAAATAAGCACATTAATACACTATTGGTGGAGTTATAAGTTGGTCTGATTGTTTTGGGAAAAAAAAATTAGCAGTTATCAATTGACAGGAATTGCTTTAGCTCTGACTATATGTTAGCCACTGTGCTAGGCCCTTGGAGATACAAAAAGAAAAAAATGAAATAATATTTACTCTCAAAGAACATATAATCTATTAGAGGAGACAACATAAACATATATAAATATATGTAGAATAAAATAAAATAAATATTAGGTGGTTAAATACTAAATATCTAGAGAATGAGCATATTAGCAGTTAAGGAAGGGTTGAAAATATTAAAGGAAGAGTGGGATTCTATGAGACAGCAATGAGGAAAGTATATTTTTGGGATGGAATTGGAACTTTTGCAAAGCAATAGAAATGGGAAAGGGAATGCTGCATGTAAGAAATGGAGAGATCAATTTGTCTGTACCACAGCATGAAGGATTTATGTAATTCACATTGTATAATCAAGCTAGAATGTCAAATTGATCAAGATTGTAAGGAAATTTAAAAGTCCAAGAGAAGGAAGCCACAGGAGAGTTTACTGAATATGGGAGACACATGGACAGACCTACACTTAAGGAAAATAATTTTGGCATCTAGGAGGTGGATAGATTAGGGTAGAGAGAACAGGGGCAGAGAGACAAATTAGAGGTCACTGTCTAAACTAAGAGGCATCTATATGAGTAGATAAAATGGGGCAGATTCTGAAAGTAACCACTGCAACGTTTGGAAATCTATGGAAAGTCTATGATTCATATGAAAATCATTGGAAATGTGCAGTGCAGGAGAGTGAGGAATTAAAGATTAAAAATGAAGTCATGATCAGAGGAGACTAGAAGAGTGATAGTGTTTTGTTTTTGTTTTTGTTTTTATTTTTTTTTTTACAGAAACAAGAAATCTAGAAGAGTGGTAGGGTTGCAGATTGAAAGATAATAAGTTTCATTTTGGAAATGTTGAAATTTCACATGTCTCCAGGACATCAATTTGGCATTGAATGAAAAGTTGCTAACTCTTCACACTCTGCCCCAGTGATCACATTTCAGTGCAAAGATATCATATAAATCAATATATTTATAGTTTTACTTTTTGTAATAGCAAAAATCATGAAAGGAAGTGGGTATTCCTCAGATTCTGAAGAAACTGTGATAAATGGACCATAATAGAATATACACATAAAATGATAAATTAATAAACAAACATATAGTGCTCCTATGTATCAGATATTGTGTTAGTTGCTGGGGATATGAAGGCAAAAATGAAATAGGCATTGCTCTCAAAGACTTATATTCTAATAGGGTAATGAGGAATTCAGAAAAATAGAAACTTATATAATTGATATAGAATGAAGACAGCAGGAACACAATATTCACAATAATTACAACAATGGAAATGAAATAATATGAAAAGCATTGGAAATCAAGCAAAATATAATGACAGTTTTTGTCCCAGAACACTGATAGTGAAACTTCTCTTAAAATTTAACAAGGGGTATAAAATGTAGCACACATTGTTGCCTGTTTCTTCTGTTTTGTTTAATTTTTCTTATAAGGGAGCGTTCTAAGAGTATGGGCTTATTAGAAAATGGCTATGGAATTTTAAAAAACCCTTCAACAAAAATGTTTTTGTGAGACAATGGATAAAAAGCTAGAATTGGAGCTGAGAATATCCATTTAAATCCTACTTTTGCACATCTTGACTCCGAGATCTTTGACAAATCACTCAACTTCTCATGTTCTAAGCAAGTCTCTAAGATAAGAAGTTGCAGAAAAAATGTTGACCTCAATTACTAGAAAGATTCCTCATTCTGGAGTTCCTCTATAAATGAAATCAGATGTTCAGCACCAATCCCCTTTAAATAATAAAAAATAATTTCATTTTATGCAATAGGATCTAATAAACATAGATCAAAAGGTTGAAAAAAGATCTTATAGCATCAATGCCAACACCATTATTTTATAATTGAAGAAACTGAGGTAAGTTACATTTTGATTTTTAACAAAACCATATCTTGGGCATTATTTTATAAACTAAAACTTATGTATATTGCTGACCAGAGTGAAAGAGACAATTTTAGGCTTTTCTTCAGAGGACATTTGTGATGACCGCGTATTTAAAATCAGCCAGAGTCAGGAATTCAGGTTAAGGGAAAAATCTTCAATCTTTATTCTCAGTAGAGGTGAGGGGAGAATGCAACAGCAATATGGGCAGCTGCGACAGGAAGCCAGCTAGCAGAGGGGGATCGGAGATGAAGGGCAGGTTGCAATAGCAATGTGAGCAGCTGTGTCAAGAAGCCAATCAGCAGTCTCTCTTTCTGCTTCCTTCTCCACCCCACCTGCCTCCACTCACCAAAAACGTCATTTCCTATACAACACATCAGGACTTGCACAAAGAGTGGGTGGGGGCCATTCTTTCTCCAAGCATATATATTAATAGAGTATGGTCCAATTACTATTTAGCCTCACGTGCTTGGGACCTCAGTGCATCAACTCAAGCCTCAGCCCATTACAGACATTGGTGTCTATAACCTTATGTTTTAAGTGTACTTGTTTGAAATGCTTGATTCAAAAAGATATGACTTACTCCTATATTTACAAGTTGCAAATATAGATTTCAGAAAGAGACTTTAGCTTCTAAAAGTTTATCATCAAATAATGTGATAATCAAAATGCTTAGACTTCAGGTAGCATTTTTTGATATTCAATTTCAGTTCCTACTACTATGATTCTTTGAAAGTAGATAAAGAACCAATATTTCAACTGAATTATGTCAGTATTTATGACAAAAGTAGGTATTCTACATAAGACCATAACAACTTCTTTCAAAAGTGAAAAACTCAAATGCATGGTTGTTTTATTTTCATAATTCCAAATGAATGGTTATTTTTTCCCACTAAATGGACCAAGTTAACTATTATTCAGTTATCATGTAGATATGTTCTGAATGAAATGATAATGTTCACTTTAGTGATTATGAACATGATTTACTATAAGTTAATCCACTTTTTATCCCTGAATAAAAGAAAAAAAATTCATGATTTCTGCTTTCTAGAACCTTAGCTCTTTGAATGAGTCTTACTGCTTTTCAGAGATGATGAATTTAAAATTTGGGGATCAGTTGTTGTTGTTTGCAGGTGTTGGGGGAAAGATTAAGCAAATTAAATAGTCAGTAACCAAATAATAAAGGTATGTGGTCAAAAGTAATTTAAAGAAGTAAGTAAATACTCATATGTCAAACATGAAAAATGGAGTACAAAGGGAGGTTGAAATTCCCATTGTTTGGTCCCATTATCAGTATTGTCAGGAATTAACTTTTTTCTATATATGTTTAAAGTATGAACAAACCATTCATTATTAGAATATAAGATTCTTGAAGATAGAGATAGCCTTTCTCCCTCCCTCCTTTCCTTCCTTCTTCTCTTTCTTCCTCCCTTCTTTCCATCTCTCCTTCTCTCATCCCTCCCTCTCTTCCTATCTCTCCATCTCTCTCTCTCCCTTTCTTTCTTTCTTGATTCCTTTTTTTCCTTTCTTTCTGTTGGGTCTCAGACAATGTCTAGCAGGCAAGTTAGGGACATAGCTGATACTGTAATTTTATTTATTAGAATAGAGTATTCCCAGCAAGAAACTTCTTTTATCAATGTATACTGTCATCTTCTCTGCAACTTATGATTTTAGAGAGTTGTCTCAAACCCTGAGAGGCAAGTGAATTACCCAAAGTTACACATCCTGCATGTGTTAGAAATGGGCCTGGAACTTGAACTTTTTTGCTATGAGTTCAGCTTTTTCTCAAACATGCCATATTGCCTTGCCCATAGATGTTTAAATCTTTTTTCGATTGATTAGACAATCCTGAAATAATTAAGTACATGCTGGGATACTTGGAAACATACCTCTCTTATAATAACTATCAAAAAATAAATGATTTGGGGAGAAGTTTGGGGAGGGGAGGGCATAGAATATGTAGGGAAGGGAAACCATGTGAGAAGTTATAACCACCCTCAGTGTTTTCTGAAGAGATTTGTGTAAATTTGTCAATTTTCTTTTCTTGTGATTTTGTGAAATGTTCTATTATTATAACCTTATTTTTTTCTGCACAATATAAAATGTCATTTTTAGCTGAGATGATGTTAGAATTAAATCTCATTATTTTGAGCCCTAAGATGCCAAAATTTTATATTGTTGGACAGACAGTATTTAAAGTGAAAACAAAGTTAGGTGAGAATAACTACTTACAATATAGTGGGTACTCAAACAGACACAATGAGTAGCAGATTGGCAATGGAGTAAAAATTATTAACTTGAAGCAGCAATGCACTGTAGCATGTGGGACTATAAACATTTAACCACTCATCCTCTACATAATAATTAAGAGGATAAAAGTATAACTTTAGTTAGTTTTGAAACTCTTAGATTTTGGAATTGTTTTATTACCTAAATGCTATAATGAATTAATTCACTGATTGAAGAAGCTTTGTTTTCTGATTTCTTGGAAAGAGAAAACTAATCATATCAACCTTCTTTATTTGTAAACAAATTTGTAAAATGTAGATGTTCACCCTTAAAACACACATACACATTGATTTATAGTTCTTGGCCATTAGAAGCCTATATTGTTTACCATTAAAAATTCTGGAAAGTTAGAAAAAGAATTGTTTTTTTTATTTGAAGAGGTATACTTGTTAGGTCCCAATTAGTATAAATAACGAATGCTGTGAAATGATTATTGGAAAAATTATAGTTGTGTAAAATATTATATTGGCTCTAGCCTAATTAAAATAGCAAAATTAAAAATAATGCAATTATGAAATTCATCATTCACACATATCAAGATCTAGCTGTACAACAGGAAGTAAAGAACTAGTCTTCTTCCCAAAGACTGTTGCACTGGACATTGGCCAGAGAACCAGAGAATGAGCAGGTAGTAGAATTGGAGGACAAAAGAGTGAAAGAGAACATTCTTCTAGCTGTCTCTGGGTAACTTTTTTTTTTTAACGAACAAATGAGAAAATATGCTGGGTGCCTAACGACAACAGAGTTATGATGACTTACCTAATTCAACATTCTAACTGATGTCTTGACATGATGAGAGTTTGCCTAGAGACTTTTGTGAAGGGTATCTGATATTCATACATGGCAAAGTGGAGCTACCATACTTACTTCAAAGAGTACTCTTGCTAGTATCTTGGGAAGTATCTTGGGAGTGAAGGAGCTTAGGAGACAGAGGAGACACAAACTATGTCAAAACATAATAAAGTTTGTTCTCCACCACACTATTATACATTTGTTGGTCTCCTTATGTTTATAAAATGTTCCTTAGGAGCATGGACAAAGAGTGAAAAGAAGCTAGATGCTTGTGAGCCTGACTTTGGTCACTTTAAGAGCATAACAATCACAGAAAGGAAATTTACATAAACTTCTGTTTTTTCATTTATACTGACTGCACACCACCACTCTCCCTACCATCATTTGTGGAATTTAGGATGAGTTTTCCCTAACAATCCAAATAAATGAAAGGTTCAGCCTGGCTCCAAGATTACATGGTTGTGACCAAGAGCCAAGCTGTAACTGGATGAAATAATCTACTTCATTCCTAACGAATCATAAAGCTGCTTACTTGGCACAGAAAGATGGAAACATCAAGCGAGAGGGCAATCTTGATCTGATTATGTCACACCAAGGTTGGAGACTGATAACGTGTAAGAATTCAAACTTCAGTTTGATGTTGATATGCTCTTGTTAAACTCTTGATCTGGCTGGGTTCAAAGCAACTAAATTGGAAGAAGGCTCTTCAAGAAACCACAGTTCTATGTCAAGCCTCCTCATGAGAGAAGTAGGTGCCTAAGAAAAAAACTTATAAAAGAATTTTAACCAGTTGATCTCATGGAAGGACACTTTCCTGAAGAAATCCATATTTGCCATTTAAATGGGTGCTGTAAAACTGAATAGCATATTACAGACAGACAATGGCTGGAAACTGTAAATATACATTTCTTTCTCTTTAAATCCTATTCTTTTTCAGCCAAAAATGTAATCAAGTAAAGCAATGTATTTTGTTGAATGTTAGATCCAAAATAAATTGTGGTTCTCTGTCTCAAAAGTGGCCAGTGGAAGCTCATCCCACACAAAGAAATACCTACATATTTTCACCATTTTTGAATTTGTTTCAGCCATTATGTAACCTTTAGCACTACCTTGGCAGGAGGGCCAAAAAAAGTTGAACTCACTCCCTCAGGCAACTGGTTTTAGCTTGGACTTTCTGCCAAGACACAAATACAAACCTCCTGCTGCTGTTTTCTCTTTGTGTGTCTGCATGGCATGCAGAGGTCCTAGTCAGGTTTCTCATTATGTGAACTTAGTAGAACTTTTTAAGGCACAAATGAGGAACTTTCAAGCCTTCATTTTAGGAAAGTTTAAAAAAAAATTCCCAGTCATCTTATCTTTAAATAAAGTTAAAATTAGACCCCACATCAAAAAGAGGAAAGAAGAAAAAAGAAAGGTATTTATTCCACCCCCCTTTTTTAATATTCATGTACTATTGATCCTTAATTCTAACTCATTACTCCCTACTAGCAGATATTCACCTTCCAAGACCCAGAAGTAAACTGATTGGTTTAACTCTATTGGGGGAAAAAAAGGAATCAGCACACACATTTGCCATGTCTGTCTGTCTATCTGCATAATTATTTTTGGACAGGTATATATACCTTAGATAATATACATAAACACACACACAGACACACTGCTCCCTATTTCCCATAGGTATATATAAACTTTTCTGTTTAGCTTTTAAAGCCCTTTAGAACCTGCATTACTAGTCTCATTATCCATGATAGTCTTCTAATACTTTTTTCTGTTCTTCCTGTATATAATTTCATTCTCCTACCTCCATGCCTTGAAATGCTCTCCCTACTCACTTTTATCTCACAGAATCTCATATATATCTCATAATTAAGCCTTTCTTGATCCTAGTTTCGGATAAATCAAACATGTAGAGCTACTAGTGCTCTACATACCATAATATTTAGTATTGTTCTACAGACATTTGTTCTGTATATACGTATATGTACATATTAACTAGAATGTAAGCTTAAGAGTAGAGACTCTTATTTTTATCTTTGTATCCCCAGTACCTAGCATATAATATATTCTTGTTGATTGACAAAGAGATGCTATAGGTTTTTCATTCAATAACATAATTTAGATAAAGACATTCTCCATCTACTTGTCTATTCCTTTTTCCTTAGACTGAATTTCATTTAGGAGTCTCCACAACGATTTAGAGATTCATCCCATATGAACAATATTATCCACAAAGATGAACTGCAGGATCTCATCATCTACGCAGACCTCTTCATCAACTTAAGACTGATGAATTGCATCTCCCTCCTGATGGAAGTAACTACTTTTGGTGCCCTGTTTTAAGAGTCATTTTATTTTAATAATCAAGGAGTCATAGACAAAAATTATCTCTGCTATATCTATAACAAGGTTTATGGAGACTTCTATCTTTATCTGTAATTCACGCATCAGTCTGTTATTTGACTTATTGTCATATTCATTCCTATCATTTTGAACTCTAGAGTAATCCTAATATATTTGTACATAATCCTCTTTTATAAAATTTCAATGCACCTTCCAATCCGTCAGTCTCAGACTTTTTACCAATTCAAAAATGTTTTATTTAATCAACTAGAAAAAACACCTTTTACCTTTAAGAACTTGCATTGACAGTCTACCATGCTTAGGACACCATTCTTCTTCATATCTATCTCTCAGAATCAATTTCTTTTCTTCAAGTCTCTATTTGAGTACAATCCATGACTTCACTAGTTCTTGACACCCTCTTCTTCCTCAAATTATCCTATATTTTCTTATCTTTTACATTTATAACATGTAAATGTTGTATCTTCCAAGTAGAATTTAAGTTCTTTGAAGGGACTTATTTTATTTCATATTTATATCCTCAATGCTTAGCACAGAAAGTGCTTGAAATAGAAGTATCTCAAAAAATGTTTGATTAATGAATGTTTTCCAATCCTCTCAATGTGTTGGTTGTCTACTTAAGTATGAACTCCATTTTGTGTATTCATCAAATGTGGTACTCAAACTGAATACAATAATCAAATCTGGTCCAATTAAATTTGATTTTGTAACAACATATTGTAGAAGTTAGCCTGGTGAAAAGAAAATTTATAGGTGACATGATAAGTAGTTGAAGGACTGACTTGAGGAAGAAAGGTTAGACTTTTCTGCTTTGCCTAAATGGGAAGAATTAAGTTGGAGACTGCAGAGAAGCAGATTTCTATTCCAAGTAAGGAAAAACTTTGAACAAACAGAGCTTTCCAAAAGTGGCATGGGAAATCCTTGGAGAATGGTCACAGCTTGACATGGGGAGTTTTCAAACAGATTCTGGATGGCCATTTATCAGTGGATGTGAGTTGGATCAAATGTTCCCTAAGTTCCTTTGCGAACATCAGATTCTGTTCTTTTCCAGGTGTCTCCAATATTTAAACTCTGAACAATCACAAGTAGAGTCATAACCCTGAGTATTATTAGAAGAATGAGCTATAAGAATTGCATGTGAAAATTACTTATTTGGATTCTTCCTGGCTTATAACTGGCAATTATTTCCCTAGTTTGCACATTACCCAAATTAAGAAAAGACATGCAAACGGGTGAGGAAAATTAATTTCAAAATATTGCTCTAAATTCCAATAGAATATTGCCTCCCAGGGACAAGGAGAGTCATTGAGTCATTAATCATAATCCTCTTATGCTCTGAATTTCATCTCAGAAACAGAACACAATGACAGAATCACATATGTAGCCTGAAGATTACAGATTCCCCTGGTTTTCCTCTCTCTTCAAGCACAGGATTAAATGACTAGAAATGTCCATGAATATGTGTAATATACTCACATGCACATTCATGAAAAAAGTCCTAAAAACTAAGATTACAATGGCTGTTACCATATTTCATCCACAAGTCCTATTTGGATCAAGTCTCTCACTTTCCCCCTCAGAAAGCAATATGTTAAAGAGTAATATTACTATGGTCCACTATATTATTATTTCTTTGGGGAAAATAAACATAGAGCACCAGAAAGGATTTTGAATCTCAAGAGATAGGTTCAAATCCCAGATCTTTCTCATGAATGACTTAGAATGACTCAATTAACCATCATTATGCCTGAGATTTCCACCTGTTAATGATGGGGTTGGATTAAATGACATGAAAGGCCTCTTCCAGATCTAAATCTATGATCCAATAATTCATTAAAGCCTTTATAAGGGATTTCCCTGACTCCTTATTCCTATTCCAAGGTAGTATCAATCAAGCTCTACTCTCATTGGATCATTTATGTTAATTGTGACATCTAATTATGTGTGTCTCAATCTCTGCCCCACAGCATAAAATTTCCTCAATATTATGAGCTTTATAAGGAAATCAGTCTTTTTATTTTATTAACAAATCACACACACATATAAAACATAAATTATATATCTATATCTATTTGCCAAATATGGCATTAGTCAATTGAATCATTTACCATAGCCATCAAACTTGGTAGCAAAATTTTTTTTTACTATTTCCAAAAAATCAAATTATTTGAAATAATACCTCACCATTGAAATTGTTACAAAAGAATGTTTTGTGGATTATGAAGGAATTACAAAGTTCCAAAATGCTTTTGAGAAAGAATAGTACCAATGTGGTAAGTATACTGCAACTGAGATAACCAGATTAATTTACAAATAGGAATTCTGGCTTATATATTTAAAGGGATAGGGACTAAAATTGTTATTTCATTGGTTTAAGAAACTCCTATGTAAAGAAAACCCTTTCACCAATTTTTGTCAGCATACTCTCTCTTCAATTTATTGTTTTGTTTACAGCATTGCATAGAGAAGTGATTTGCTAAGGATGTAACATGTGTTAGAGATAAGATCTGAACTCAGGTCTTCATGATTCCAAAACCATCTCTCTTTCCATTATATTACAACTGTATGTTCATTTTTAAAAGGATAAAAATCTCATGGCCTCTATTTTTATCTACTCTTTATGTCTTTTAATTAACAAAATTCTCAATCATTTAAGCTTTATAATACTGACTGGATAGTTTATTTATGTTGTTTTATAGTCTAATATAGACTATCTTAAAAATCTAGGAGTATAGGCTTTATTTTTGAACATCAACCTTTTTTTTGATACATTAATTATTTAGGCCTTTCACCTAAAAAATACTAGCTTTCTATCTAATGACACATTACGAGAGTTTTTGAAGATTAATAAGGTAACATCTTTAAGATTTCTTCAGGCCAGTGTAGACATTCCCACCACAGCAGATGTTCATTGTGGCTTCTAGACAAGCCCATGACTCAAAGACTCTTGGCTCAAGCAGACCAGTCTTGTTAGTAAAGCTCAAAATGCTACACAACATTTCCATTTTTCTCTGCACAGGTCTGTCACTTCCATGTAATAGGAGAGGGAAAGGGCTGGTTTTCCATTCACCAAAAATCCCCAGTATATTTCTTTAAGCAAGGAAAAAATGTACTCTAACTTGAAATTGGGTCTTAAGAAGTGTATTTCACATCAGTATCCAGCAGTGGAAGGGAAATGATGACATTTAACAAACTTTTACTGTAATTAAAAAACATTTTTTTTGATGGACTATGATGGTGATTTGATGCCTAAGATTTTAAACTCAAATCTAAAGTTCAAGATTTCCATTTGTGGGAAGTGTTCATAGTGTAGAGATGACATACTCTATGACTAGGGAGAGTTTCCCCTCCCAAACTACAATACAGCTAACAAATGGTTCAATCTACATTGCCCGCCATATAGTCATCTGTTCCATATCTCTTTTCTTGCCTTATTCCACCTCTAATACATGAGTATGTAAGGAAGGATGTTAGAAAGCAAGGATAAGAGAAAACAACAAAACACACATAACAATACACATATAATATACAAGTTTATACATAAACTTTTCACAATTGGTGGATAGTTGTGTATACTTAGGAGGAAAAATTATCTTTTTTTCTTGAAGAAAAAATGACAATCCTTGCTTTTTCACCACACTCTTCATTCTGAGTTATCATTTCTCTTTAGATGTTTCCCTTTCCAAAAATGAAATCAGAAGACACAAAGACAGTAGTATGGTCCGCATATTTTTAAAACATTAAGACCTTAGGATGATTCAAGGTTCTTAATCTCTGAAGTCCTTCATTCCACCAAAGTTACAAAGATAACCACAAGTTATCGATCATTAAAGTTTTTTTAGGTTAAACTTCTAAACATAAAACTTATTTACTACTCTTTAGACTTCGGGAGAAATTTAAGGAGATTTTTGTAGTCAAATCATGCTCTTATTATTTGGCCAAATCACTGGGAGCTTAAAGGAACTTAGAAATAATAGGTGCTTTGGGATTGATACCTAGCCAATACAATGGTATAAGCATGTCATATCATATCAACATAAACATATCACATTAATACATGTAAATCTGATTTAATAAAAACAATTCTTGGGCTTATATATGTGTCCCAAAAAATGTTGTGCAGTTTTAAGTACTAATAGTTTTAAAGTTTAAACGTACATGAAAATTTTTGCGACAGCCTCTATATTAAGCAGTTAAAGCTTAAAATAGCAGGAAGTTTTTTGTGAGATTATCAATGACAATACTTATCAAGTAAGATCTACATAAATGCAATATATCATTTATTTAATGATAGATTTTTGGAGATTACCCTCTTTCAATACCCTTAGGGAATATTAAAAATATTCTCTTAACAGATTTATTAAGAACCTATTATGTGTCTACAGTAATTTTAAAAGGAATTTCTCTTTCTATTTCTTGCTGATGGGCTTTTTCAGTATATATTTATGTATATACATACACAAATGCTTGATGATTTGTGTTGGCTTGTTTTATATCTTACAATTTTGTTAAAGCTGTGAATTGTTTCCACTAGGGTTTTGGAAGATTTTCTAGGATTCTTTAAATATATCATCATGTCATCTACAAAGAGTAATAGTTTTATTTCCTCACTGCCTATTCTAATTCCTTTCATTTCTTTTTCTTTTCTTATTGCTAAAGCCAGCATTCCTAGTATAATGTAGTGATGATAATGAGCATCCTTGTTTTACCCCTGATTTTACTGGGAATGTATCCAGCTTCTTTACATTACAAATAATGCTTGCTGTAGGTTTTAAATAAATACTACTTATTATTTTAAGGAAAGTTCCCTTTATCCTCCTGATCTCTAGTGTTTTTAATAGCAATGGGTGCTATATTTTGTCAAAAGGTTTTTCTGTATCTATTGAGATTATCATATGATTTCTATTGGTTTTGTTATTGATGTGGTCGATGATGATAATAGTTTTTTTTTTTTTTCTGATATTGAACCAGTTCTGCATTCCTGCTATATATCCCCCTTGGTCATAATGTATTGTGTTGCTGATAAATTGCTGTAATCTCTTTGCTAATATATTTTTAAAAATTTTTGCATCAACATTCATTAGTAAGATTGGTCTGTAATTTTCTTTCTCTGTTTTTACTCTTCCTGATTTAGGTATCAGGGCCATATTTGTGTCATAAAAGGAATTTCCTAAGTAGCTTACATAGTATTGGAATTAATTGTTCTGTAAATATTTAATAGAATTGACTTGTAAATCCTTCTGGCCCTGGAGATTTTTTCCTTTGGGAATTCACTAATGATTTGTTCAATTTCTTTTTCTAAAATAGGGCTGTTTAAATAATTTATTTCCTCTTTTGTTAACTTGGGCAATTCATATTTTTGTAAATATTCATCCATTTCATTAGATTGTCAGATTGGCTGCCATACAGTTTAGCAAAATAGATCCTAATTATTGCTTTAATTTCTTTTTCATTCTTTTTTCATTTCACTTTAATTTCTTCATTCATTTTTGATGCTGATAATTTGGGTTTTTTTCCTTTCCTTTTTCTGACCAAATTAAGGAAAGGTTCATCTATTTTGATGCTTTTTTCAAACGACCAACTCTTAGTTTTATTTATTAGCTCAATAATTTTTTTAGTGTCTATTTTATTAATCTCTCCTTTGAGTTTCAGAATTTCTAGTTTGGCATTTAATTAGAGGTTTTTAATTTGTTCTTTTTCTAGCTTTTTTAGTTGCATACCTAATTTATTGATCTATTCTTTTTCTTTTTTTTAATTCATGTAAGGACTGCTTTGGTTGCATCCCATAGATGCAGATTCATTCTTTTGCATGAAATTATGCATTATTTCTGTGATTTGTTGTTTAACCAACTTATTCTTCAGAATTGGATTATTTTTCTATTGGTTTTTAGTCTATCTTTCCCTGGCCCTTTATTGAATATAATTTGTATTATGTTGTAGTCTGAAAAGGAAGTATTTACTATTTCTGCCTTTCTGCATTTGATTGTAAGATTATATGGTCAATTTTTGTGTAGGTGCCATGTATAGCCAAGAAAAAGATGTATTACTTTCTGTCCCTATTCAATTTTCTCCAGAGGTTTATCATATCTAAATTTTATAGGATCCTACTAACCTCCCTAGTTTCTTTCTTGTTTATTTTGTGGTTAGATTTGTCTGATTCTGAGAGGGGAAGTTTGAGGTCCCTCACTAGAATAGTTTTGTTATCCATTTCTTTCTATAACTGGCTTAAAATCTTCTCTAAGAATTTGCCTGCTCTACCAGTTGATGCAAACACATTTAGTATCCTTACTACTTCATTATTTATGGTATTCTTCATCAAGATGGACTTTCTTTCTTTATCTCTTTTACTAAGATCTATTTTTACTTTTGCTTTATCTGAGACCAGAATTGTTATGTCTGCTTTTTTTATTTTACTTCAACTAAAGCATAATAAATTCTGTTCCAGCCTTTTACCTTTACTAAAGGTAAAATAGTATGTGTATTTTCCTGGGTCAAATGTGTTTCTTGAAAACAACATATTGTAGAATTCTTTTTTTTTTTTAAATTCACTGTGCTATTCACTTCCATTTTTTTGGGAGAGTTCATCCCATTCACATTCACAGCTATGATTACCAGTTCTGTATTTTCTATCCATTCTATTTCTCCCCTGTATATAATTTTGTTCTCTCTTTCCATCCTGTCTTTAGTCTTTTTTTTTTTTTTTAACCCACTCCTATAGTGCCCTGGTTGGTTTTCTGGAGGTCTTTGGACCAGCCTTCCTTGAAGCAAAGTAATCACCATGAGAATAGCCAGGTCTTAAAATCCAAATTCTTTATTGTCTCTTTGCCTGGAGCCTGGGCTAGTTTGGTCTCAGTGGAGGAAATGCAGGAGGACAGGACAATCACTAAGGTGGTATGAGATGGAGTGAATCTCTCTTCTTGACTCTGAAAGCTTGAGCTCCCACCTCCAGTCCTCTGTCTTCTCCAAATCTGACCCTGGCTGAGTTTGTCCCAGCTTATATTCTCTGTTATAATTAGATCATTTACAGTATACTGAGTATAAACCAATCATTATGTCACTAGGGAACCATTATTTGTTATAAGATTAAATCAATCATACTGAACTAGAGAACTCTTAATCACCATGCTAAACTAGATAACCATTGTCTTGTCAATGCCACTGAGTTAGCACCTTATAAAAATCCCTGCTTCAAGCACAGAGTTCTGGCCCATAACCCACTCTACTCACTACCTTATCTCCTATCACCCCTATCCCTTTTGTTAGTAATTTTTTAACCCACTCCATCTACTACCTTATCTTCTATCAACCCTTCCCCCCTTCTCTTATCTTTTCCCCTAGTGTTTCTGCCCTCTCTTCTATCCTCTCACTCCTTTTTATTTTCCTCTTTCTCTTTCTACTTCTTTATAGGATTAGATAAATTTCTATACTCAATGGAATAATTAAATTATTCCTTATTAGGACCAAAACTGATGAGATCAAGCTTCATACAGTGCTCATCCCCTTGCCTTCTTTTTTAGATTGTAATAGGTCTTCCCGTATTTCATGTGAACTTATTTTCCTGTTATACCTTCTTTTTCCTCTTTTTCCAGTATAGACCTTTTCCCATCCCTTAATATCTTTTTATTTTATGTCATCACAGAAGAAAATACTTGCCAAAACAAACCTAAGAACTATATGAACACAATTACAAAACACTTCCCATACGAATAAAGGCAGGAAAAAACAATTGGAAAGATAGCAATTGTTCATGGATAGGCCAAGCTAATATAATAAAAATGACAATTCTGTCTAAATTGGTCTCCTTGCTCAGTGCCATATCAAACTGCCAAAATATTATTTTATAGAACTAGAAAAAATAACACAATTCATCTGGAAGAACAAAAGATCAACAATATCAAGGGAAATAATGAAAAAACTACAAAGGCTGATGGCTTAGCAGTACCAAATCTAAAACTATATTATAAAGCAGTAGTCATCAAAACCATTTGGTACTGGCTAAAAAATAGAGTGGTGGATCGTTAGAGTAGATTAGATACATATAACATAATAATCAAGGCTTCTGGAATAAGAACTCATTATTTTATAAAAATTAGTAGGAAAAATGGAAAATACTGTGTCAGAAACTTGGCTTAATGCTACATCTCACATCCCATATCAAAATAAAGTCAAAATGGATACATAGTTTGGGTATAAAGAATGATACCATAAAACTGAGTGGATGCCCATCAATTGGAGAATGGCTGAATAAATTGTGGTATATGAATATTATGGAATATTACTGTTCGGTAAGAAATGACCAACAGGATGATTTCAGAAAGGCCTGAAGAAACTTACATGAACTGATGCTGAGTGAAATGAGCAGAACCAGGAGATCATTATATACTTCAGCAACAATACTGTATGATGAGCAATTCTGATGGAACTGGCCATCTTCAGCAATGAGATGAACCAAATCAGTTCCAATGGAGCAGTAATGAATTGAACCAGCTACACCCAGTGAAAGAACTCAGGGAGATGACTAAGAACTATTACAAAGAATTTCCAATCCTATATTTTTGTCTGCCTGCATTTTTGATTTCCTTCACAGGCTAATTATACACTATTTCAGAGTTCAATTCTTTTTGTACAGCAAAATAACTGTTTGGACATACGTACTTATTTTGTATCCAATTTATACTTTAACATATTTAACATGTATTGGTCAACCTGCCATCTAGGGAGGGGGTAAGGCAGAAGAGAGGAAAAAATTGGAACAAAAGTTTGGCAATTGTCAATGCTGTAAAATTACCCATGCATATAACTTGTAAATAAAAAGCTATTTTAAAAAATGATACCATAACCAAATTAGGAGAACAACTCATAATTTGCCTATCAGATCTTTGGGAAAGGGAGGAATTTGTGACCAAAGAAGAACTAGAAGAGATTATGAAAGATAAAATGGACATCTTTAAATACATTAAATTTTAAAAGTTTTTGCAGAAACAAAACCAACAGAAACAAGATAAAAGGAAAGTACAAAGCTGGGGGAAAAATCTTTATAGCCAGCATGTTTGAGGAAAGTTTCATTTCTAAAACATATAAAGAACTGTGCCAAATTTATAAGAATTGAAGTCATATGATAAATGGTCAAAGGATAGGAAAAGACAATTTTCAGATGATGAAACTAAAGCCATCTATAGTCATGTGAAAAATACTCTAAATCACTATTGGTTAAAGAAATGCAAAGTAAAACAACTTTGAGATATCACCTCATACCTCTTAGATTGGCTAAGATAACAAGAAAAGATAATGATAAGAGTTGGAGGGTGTGTGCGAAAACTGAAACGCTAATGCATTGTTGGTGGAGTTGTGAATGATCTCTTGAAAGAAAATATGCTGTTCTTTACCAACCACTTTTTGATAAGAGAAGTGAAATCATCAATGCAATTTATGAACCTACAGAGGAAGAATGTGAATGGAAACCAGATGATGATGAAGAGATTTCAGAGGAAATGAAAGAGAAGGCTAAGCTTGAAGAAGAGAAAAAAGATGAAGAAAAAGAAGATCCTAAAGGAATTCCTGAATTTTGGCTGACTGTTTTTAAAAATGTTGATTTGCTCAGTGATATGGTTCAGGAACATGATGAACCTATTCTGAAGCACTTGAAAGATATTAAAGTGAAGTTCTCAGATGCTGGCCAACCTATGAGTTTTACATTAGAATTTCACTTTGAACCCAATGAATATTTCACAAATGAGATGTTAACCAAGACATATCGTATGCAGTCAGAGCCAGATGATTCTGATCCCTTCTCCTTTGACGGACCAGAAATTATGAGTTGCACAGGGTGTCAGGTAGATTGGAAAAAAGGGAAAAATGTCACTTTGAAAACTATTAAGAAGAAACAAAAACACAAGGGACGTGGAACTGTTTGTACTGTGACAAAAACAGTTTCCAACGATTCTTTCTTCAATTTCTTTTCTCCTCCTGAAGTTCCTGAGAGTGGAGACTTGGATGATGATGCACAATCTGGAACTATGCTCAAATGGTTATAAAGTTATGCATACCCTTTGACCCAGTAGTGCCATTACTAGGTCTGTATACCAAGGACATTATAAAGGAGGGAAAAGGACCCACGAGTGCAAAAATGTTTGTAGCAGCTTTTTTTATTTTTTGGTGGTAGCAAAGAATTGGAAAATGAGTAGATATCCATCAGTTGGGGAATGACTGAACAAGCTATGGTATATGAAGGTACTGAAGAATTTTTATTCTATAAAAAATGATGAAGAAGCTGATTTTAGAAAGGTCTGGGAAGATTTACATGAACTGATATTGAGTGAAACCAGCAGAATCAGAATTACTTTGTACACAGTAAGAGCAAGAATGTGCAATGATCAACTATGGAAGACTTGGTTCTTCTCAATGGTTCAATAATTCAAAGCAATCCCTATAGACTTTGGACAGAAAATGCCATCTGCTTCCAGAAAAAGAAATAAGAAGACTGAATATAAATCATAACATGCTATGTTCACTTCTTTTTTTTTTTTTTAAATCTTTCCCATGGTTTTTCCCTTTTGCTCTGATTTTTCTCTCACAACATGAGTCATAAAACAATGTGTGTTAAAAAATAAATAAAACTGGGGGAAAAAGAAATAGAATCACCAAAATTCAAGAAGAGGGAATTAAGAGTTGCAAATCATTCAACTGACAAAGAAAATGTAAAAAATATGCTGACAGCAATGTAATGCATCACTACTCTCTATGAAACTACATGACTGTCATTTCTCCAACAATTGAGATAATTTTAAAAAACCTATTATGTACATAGTCAGGTATGTGATTCATTCCCTGTACTCAAGGAATTATGACCTAGTTAAAGAAATAACATTTACATAAAAAAGTCAAACAACATAAAGAAACAATATAAAAAAATATTAAGTGCTAGATGAGCAGAACAGAACATACATTTTATGGGCTAAGAGAATTGCTTAATTAATGTCATGATTATGTAATTCATAAGCTACCCTTTTGTTAAAATATATTAGGGATAGACGATTATCTGTTAATATAATTTTATAACCAATATCATATGTATTTTTAAATTATACAAGAATGAACCAAGCCAAAAAAGTTGGTGCCCTGAGATTCAGTAAATATATTATATGGTACTGACAAGTTGAATTTACTTATCTGCAATGTGGCAGCATGAAAAAAATTATAAACAAAAAGAAAGAATAGCAATTATTTTTATGTCTTCCATCAGCTTTGCTTTTGTGCAAAAATCACCACAATCATTTCTACAGTTTATACTTAAAGTTTACACACTTCTTCTTTGAAAGTATGTTTTGGATTTAAATAGAATAAGTATATCATGAAGAACCCCCAGGGAAAATAAGGAAATTTAGTATATATTTTGTTGACATTTAAATCATATAGTGTATATATTTTTCAGAACCATGTTTATTTCCTCAATCCCTTCCTCTCATTCACAAAACACTAAAGAAAGATTTGTTAATTTGAAAAGAATTCTACATTCTGAATTTTGGTTTTGTGCAATGCAGCCACTAAACCTCTTGGTGGATGTTTATGAAATTTACTACTAAGTTTTTCTCTTTTCCTGTTTTTCACCTATTAATGTAATACTCTGCAATGATTTCAATAAAGACAGAATTATTGCAAATTTCATTGGGAATACTGAAGATACAGAGGGAAATTAAAAATTATACTTTTGGGAATGACCTCAGCATCAACATTGCATATGAAGATTATTGCTATTTGTGAGGGAATAGTGAAAAAATCCCATTTATTAAATGACAACTGTTTGCCAAATACTGTGGTATGTTCTAGTGATATAAATATACAAATGACAATTCTTGGCCATAAGGAGTTTTTATTCTAGTTTGGAAAGAGACTATATTTATGAAAACAGTGGCCAGGAAAGGGAGGGTTTTTGTTTGTTTGTTTGTTTGTTGGTTTGGTTTGGTTTTGTTTTTTTGCCATCGATTAGAAATCTTGCAGGTAGTAAAATAATTCTTTATAATAAGTTAAAAAAAAAAAAAACTCTCATTGTGTAAAAGGGCCACTCTGCAGTTTAAGCCAGTACCCAAGTACTGATGAGAAAATAAAGGGGGTCAACCAAGAGCAGAAGATGAAAAATTAGCTTAAGATTATCTGTTTACATTCTTAAACAGATCACTGAGGTCCAATTTAAAAGTTAAAAGCTAATTCAATTCTCCATTCTCACTTTTCTATCTTCAAAGAGAGAATGATAAATACTTGCAATTGGCGCAGTAGTGTTGTAGGAAATTTTATCAAGGTACAAGAGCAAGAAACAGAGATAAAGTTGAAGTTCAATTCATTTCTAAGGCTTAATTCTTACATAATTCTTCTATCATTTAACCAGGTTTTATCATCATCAAATATTTTTTTAACTGCTTAATGACATTTGGCATTGTGCTGAGCACTCTATCAAGAGAAATACATGGAGGTAATCCCTTTATCCTTGGAGTTTTCAATCAGTACCACAGACATAATCTAATATTTCAAAAATTTAGCATTTTATTTAATTTTTAAAGTTTATATTTAAAGCTAATTAAAATTTTAAATTCAGTTAAATTTTAGTTTCTTTAGTTTGGTTATTATAAAAATAATGTCCTTTATGACTGAGTATTCAATAAATGTATGCCTTAAAAAATATTCCTAGAGTATACACTCTCATGAAATTGGCAGTGCATAAACTATGGAAGTTACTAAGATACATTATTGATTCCCAGTACAAAACCAGTTCCAAATTATTGTTGTAATTTTGTAACTCACCCACAGTGTCACATGGTTCATCTTTGTGTACACAGAAGTCTGTCCTAGAAAATAAATGTAACAGACTCAGATTTATGCAGCTCCTCCAATGACACAGTAGAATCATACAAGTATGCCATCCCTACTAAATAACCATCATTGTCTACCATAGTTGGGACATTGTGATACAAATAGTAATCATAAGTTTTAGTGATAGTAAAAATTATAAAACTTATGTAAAATACATAAATATAAAACTTATGAAAATAATATTTTCAACCGGTAGTACAATAATTCTCTCAAACACATATTGTTACCTTAATTTTTCATTATTAAATTTCATTTTTAATTTATGGAATAAAGCAAGCATTTCTATAAAATAGTACAATAAAAAATTATGGTAAATTTGCTATTCCTTTCAAATATACAACAAAATTATCATGTAAATTTATTTTTCCTCTACTTCACCCTAGAGCTGGCTACTATTAGGCATATATCTATGCAAACACATGAGGGTGGATATGGATGTGGGTGTTTGTGTGTGTGTGTGTATGTGTATATATATGCAAAATTCTATACATGCTTCTATTTATCAGTTTTCTCTGAATGGAGATAGCATTTTTCTTCATATGTCCCTTATAGTTATTTTGGGTATTTATAATATTCAAAATCATTTATCAAGTCATTCTTGAAACAATATTTCTGTTGCTATATACAATGTTCTCTTGGTTCTGCTCATTTTAGTTTCATTTTGTGCAAGTCTTTCTATATTTTTCTGTGAGCTCAAAATTTCTTAAAGCACAGTAATATTCTATCACAATAATATGCTACAACTTGATCAGCTATTCCCCAACTTTGAGGCATCAATTATGCTTTATTGCTGCTCATATCATACTGTGTACACTAAACTGCAAAGTCCTTAAAGACAAATCTACTTGCACCTTACTCCACAACATGAACTCCTTGATCTATGATAACTGGTCCAGTGGTTGTTCCACATACAAGACACTCCGTCTCTCTGTTTCAGGAATATTATCTGGCTCCAATTTCAGTACCTGGAATACTCTCTTTTCTCTACTCTCTACTTACCTCCCTGGTTTCCTTTTTGTCTTAACTAAAATTCCATCTTTTGCTGGAAGTATTTTTTAATTATTTTAATTCTAGTATCTTTCCTCTTTTAATTATTTTCTATCTATCCTGTGTATATCTTGTTATCCTGTATATATTTGTCTATATGTTGTTTTCTGCATTGGATTGTGAGGTCCTTGAGGGCAGAAAATGCCTTTGGCTTCTTTTTGCATCCCCAGAATTTTGGACAGTGCCTAGCACAAAGGAGGAACTTAATAAATGTTTACTGACTACTGAAAGACTATTTATTAAATGAAAGACATTGCTAGGCACTCAAGATATAAAGATCAGAATTTATATTGGCCTTTTAGAATATACATTAAGTACATCTAAGGTAATTTGATATGTATATGAGGATATTGAACATTATAATGTGAGTAATTAGGAAAAGTCCTTAAGGAAGTGAGGGTCACCTGACCAACCCTTAAAGGGAGTTGGCCATTCTAAAGGTTAGAAATTAGAAGGAGGCTACTCTGTGTAGAGGCAGAAAGTAAGATAGAATGTGGTATAAAAGGAACCCCAAATAATCCAGTTTAAATCAAATATGGATTGAGTGATAGAGAATAATAGAATTCAACCTAGAAAATAGGAGAGAACTGGATGGTGAAAGAATTTCACTTACCTTTTTGGGCTTTATTTTCTCAATTATGAAATGAGTAAGCCATAGTTGTAATAATAATAATTGTTATGGCTATTCTTTACATAGTTCTTTAAGGTTTGCAAAGAATTACATAAATACTAAATCATTTTATCTTCACAACAGCCCTGAGAGAAGAGTATGCTAATATCATTTCCAGTTTACAGATGAAAAAACCGAGACAGAGCTGAAGTGATGTTCCCAAGGCCAAATAAGTGTTTGAAGTCAGAATTGAACTCAGGTGTTTCTAACTCCAGGTCTATCTGCCGAGTCACCTAGATGATTATTGAAGTTCCTTCCAGGTCAATGGCATGCCTGGGAGTTTATTTTTCCCTAAAGTTAGAAGGCAACCACCAGAGGAGTGATGTGATCTGATGTATGCCTCAAAGATATCATTCATAGTCATGGCAGTAGTGTTCACATGCTGTGTGAATGATGAGATCGTTCCCCAAAGTACAATTCTGAAAGTCCTTCTTTCTTAGTGAAGTTAGACCTGAGATTATAGCCTCAAGATAGAAGTTGTGGCCCTGCTGGAGAAGGAAAGGATTAAGGCCTAGAGATCAACTGGGAAGGTGTAATTAC
Organism: Antechinus flavipes; assembly: GCF_016432865.1. Classification (NCBI taxonomy): domain Eukaryota; kingdom Metazoa; phylum Chordata; class Mammalia; order Dasyuromorphia; family Dasyuridae; genus Antechinus; species Antechinus flavipes. Next base: position 552,771,591 of record NC_067399.1, on the reverse strand, counting down.
TCAAATGAGAAGAATAAGAATCTAAACTAGAATATAGGTTATCTATCTGAATGATTAAAAAAGCTCGTCTGACAGTCATCATCTACTCTTCCCTTCTTTTCATCCTTCATATCCAATCATTTGTCAAACTTTCTAATTTCTACCTTTCTCAAATCTATTCCTTCCTTTCTTCCTCCCATTCCTCCCATCTGCCATACTCCTTACCCACTTGCTCTCACTCACCTCATCCAGCTTTTTTAATCATTCAGATAGATAACCTATATTCTTTCCAGCTGATTGAAATGAGGAGTATGTTTGTACATCATTTATAAATGCTGGAAAGTGTTGAATTACCAGAGACTGATTAGGATTTTTCAGTTTTGATTATGGAATAGTTTTGTGCCTCAGTTTACCCATTTAAAAATTAAATCCAAACATTTATTTGATGTCTACTATGTATTTACATAGCAACTAGAAAAGTCCTCTGCACAAACTTTGTTAATCAGTCAAGAAGGGTATGAACACTGGAAAGTTGTGTGTGATAGAAGTTAGTTTATGAAGGGTTTTGAAAGCCAAATAGAGAATTTTATGCTTGCTCCTGGAGACAATAAAATTCAGTAAGTGAATAAAGTATAATTATTAAGTTCATAATCTCTTAGTCCATTATACTTTGATATTTTAATCTACATGTTGCAGGCCCCTTTAATCAGGGGTTCTTACATTTGTGTGTGTATCATGGAATCCTTTGAGTAATATGATAAAGCCAGAATGCTTCTCAGAATATATTTTTACGTGCATAAAACAAAACATTATATATTAATAATATGTTCAGATGATCATATCACTTCTTCCTCTGCCTCTATTGCTCTTAAATGTTTTTGATTCCTGACTTTCCTCACATGGCTGTATCCTTAATACAAAATGATACCCACTTCAGTGAATAGAGTGTTGGGTCTAAAGTCAAGAAGCTCTGAGTTCAAATCCTACCTGAAATATTTACTAACTGTATGACCCTGAGCACAGGAATAGAAAGAAAATCAATTAAATTTATGTGTGATTATTAAAATAGTTTTTTTTAAAGATTAAGAACTCTGCCTTAATTAAATTTACTTTCCAGTTCATCTGTCTCAACTCCACTGACACACAGTTCCATACAGAGATGTTCATACTTTTGATCTCATCATTACTCCTAAATGTTTTCCTTCCACAGTCCCTAACTACCTGTGTCTAATTCCTCCTAAACTTATTCTTAATTTCCAGTGTAACACTCAGTCACTCTATCTCTTCCCCTGTTTTTCTAGGCCATCAGATCTTATACCTCCCTCACTTTTCTCTTTTTAAAAGCCTAACCTTATAGGTGGCCAGTTCTACTTTACTATTATCTATCTACCCTTCAGTTTCTTCTTGATCTTGTCCTTGTCCTCATTCTCTTTTAATACCCCAAAACTAGATCAGTGTGGTGGATGGTGTTCATCAAATCAGAAAAAAACCCAAATTCAAACCGTACTTCTACCACTTGTTATGTAAGACAGTTTCCTAATCTACAAAATACAGATAATATTAGCATTTACTTGCTCTCAGTGTTGCTGTAATTATCAAATGAGATTTCATACATACAAATATTATCACATATTTATATCATATATCATATATTTATATATTTCATATAGATATATATACATATGTCTCTGTGTGTATGTATATATATGTATATATGTACATTAGCAAACTTTAAACCGTTATATAAATGTTATTTATTATTGTTGTAATTATACAACACTACCAGACTACTGTGCTTTTTTCAGTCCTGTTCCATTGCTACAGAATGTTTGTATGACTTCCTCAGTTGTCATCTTGCCAGTTATCTTGCCACAACTCTTAAAGATGTCCCCTTTTCACTCACACCAAATCCACCCTATTTCAATCTGTTACTTCCCATCTGGGTTACAACAATAGCTTCCTATTTCTGCATTCAATCTCTTCCTCTTTAGAGCTATTTTTCTCATTATTGCCAAGTTGATATTCCTAGAACACAAGTCAAAACACATCCCTTCTTGGACTTCCGGTTAAGATGGCGGAGAGGAGGCTCACAGTTGCATAAGCTCCGCGCTTTCTCTCACTATCCACTTCATTACAAGCCTCTGAATCAATGCTTGACTGAAAAAAACCCACAAATAGTTACCAAGAGAAGCCATCCTTGAGATCCGCCAAGAAAGGTCTGTCTTTACTGGAGGGCTGGGGCGGTTTTAGATCGGGCGCAGGCTGAGGGCAGCGGCAGTGAGAGCACGGGAGCAGAGCTGAGAGGGGGTGGGGAGTGATCGTAGCCGTCTCTGCGGGGAGAGCTTCGCTACAGGTTTGGAACCTGCAGCAAGTCAACAGCCCAGCAGAGAAGCTAAAAACACCGGGGCTGAAGAACACAACCGCAAACAGCTGGAGTCTCTCAGGACCTGGCCCCCCCCTTCCCCCCCCTCAGTGACTCAGCACGCTTTGGGATCTCAGAGCGCAGGCGCAGCACAGTCCTGCTAGTGCCTCACTGTTGCCACCTGCAGTCTGTAGAGGAAGCTCGATAACACACCCAGCCCCCCCCCCAAAGAAAGACTCCAGTTTTTTTCTGTTTTTCTTTGGTAGTTTATCTCTGATTAATAGACAGAATGAGCAAGAAGCTGAAGAGGACTTTAACCCTTGACAGCTTCTATACAGATAGAGAGCAGACTCTAAATCCTGAGGAGACTAAAAACAGGCAGTCCCCAGGTGATTCCCCAAAGGAGGAAATCATCTGTTCCTCAGCACAGATGAACCTCATAGAAGTGATTAAAAAGGCTCTCACAAGGGAGCTAGAAGAAAAATGGGAAAGCAGAGTGAGGCTTGGCAAAAGGAGAGGGAGGCTTGGGAAAAGGAGAGGGAGGCTTGGCAAAAGAGCCTGGAGAAAGTTAAAGAGAGAGTGGATAAAGAAGTAAAATCCTTGAAAAATAGGATTAGTGAACTGGAAACAGAAAACAGCTCTCTAAAAAACAAAATTGGCGAAATGGAAAAAAATTCCACAGAACAAAAGAACTCAATTGGACAATTAGAGAAAGATTTTAAAAAAGTGAGTGAAGAGAATACTTCACTGAAAATCAGAATTGAACAAGTGGAATTGAATGACTCGAGGAGACAAGAAGAATCAGTCAAGCAAATCCAAAAAAATCAAACAATGGAGAAAAATGTGAAATACCTTCTGGGGAAGACAACAGACCTGGAAAACAGATCCAGGAGAGACAATCTGAGAATCATTGGACTCCCAGAAAAACATGATGAAAAAAAGAGCCTGGACACTGTCTTCCAGGAAATTATCAAAGAGAACTGCCCAGAAGTCATAGGAACAGAGGAAAAAATAAACATTGAAAGGATTCATCGATCACCCACTGAAAGGGATCCTAAAATCAAAACACCAAGGAATATAGTGGCCAAATGCCAGAACCCTCAGGTGAAAGAAAAAATATTGCAAGCGGCTAGAAAAACCCAATTCAAGTATCAAGGAGCCACAATAAGGATCACCCAGGATCTGGCAGCATCCACATTAAAAGATCGAAGGGCCTGGAATATGATATTCCGAAAGGCTAAGGAACTTGGTATGCAACCAAAAATAACTTACCCAGCGAGAATGAGCATCTTTTTCCAGGGAAGAAGATGGACATTCAACGAAGTAAGCGAATTTCATCTATTTCTGATGAAAAAACCAGAACTTAACAAAAAGTTTGATCTACAAATATAGAACTCAAGAGAAATCTAAAAAGGTAAAGATTAATCTTGGGAACTATATTTTGACTATATAGATGTATAAAGAATACATGTATACCTTGTTCTAGAAATTGATGTGGAAAGGACATTGTACCAGAAAAAGGGTAAAGTGGGGGTAGTACATCTCATGAAGAGGCATAGGAAACCTATTATATCTGAGAGAAAGAATGGAGGGGGATGAATATAGTGGGTATCTTACTGCCTTCAGAATTGGCTTTAAGTGAAAAATCTTAAGACATATTCAATCTATGGTGAAACTTCTCCCATCTCATTGAAAAGTGAGAAGGGAAAAGTGGAAAGGGAAGGAATAAGCTAAGTGGAAGGGAATACGGGAACTGGGAGGGAAAGGGGTAAGATAGGGGGAGGAACTCTAAGGCGGGGGAGGGACACTAAAAAGGGAGGGCTGTGAGAAGCAAGGGGTGCTCACAAGCTTAATACTTGGAAGGGGGGAAAGGGGAAAGAAGGGAGGAAAGCATAAACCGGGGTTAACAAGATGGCAAGTAATACAGAATTGGTCATTCTAACCATAAACGTGAACGGGGTAAACTCCCCCATAAAGAGGAAGCGGTTAGCAGAATGGATTAAAAGCCAGAATCCTACAATATGTTGTTTACAGGAAACACACCTGAAGCGGGGAGATACATGCAGGTTAAAGGTAAAAGGTTGGAGCAAAATCTACTATGCTTCAGGTGAAGTCAAAAAAGCAGGGGTAGCCATCCTGATCTCAGATCAAGCTAAAGCAAAAATTGACCTAATTAAAAGAGATAAGGAAGGACACTATATCTTGCTAAAGGGTAGCATGGATAATGAAGCACTATCTATATTAAACATATATGCACCAAGTGGGGTAGCATCTAAATTCTTAAAAGAGAAACTAAGAGAGCTGCAAGAAGAAATAGACAGTAAAACTATAATAGTGGGAGATCTTAACCTTGCACTCTCAGAATTAGATAAATCAAACCAGAAAATAAATAAGAAAGAAGTCAAAGAGGTAAACAGAATACTAGAAAAGCTAGATATGATAGATCTCTGGAGAAAATGTAATGGAGACAGAAAGGAATACACTTTCTTTTCAGCAGTTCATGGAACCTATACAAAAATTGACCATATATTAGGACATAAAAACCTCAAACTCAAATGTAGTAAGGCAGAAATAGTAAATGCATCCTTTTCAGACCACGATGCAATGAAAATTACATTCAACAAAAAAGCAGGGGGAAGTAGACCAAAAAATAATTGGAAACTAAATAATCTCATACTAAAGAATGATTGGGTAAAACAGCAAATCATAGACATAATTAATAACTTCACCCAAGAAAACGATAATAATGAGACATCATACCAAAATGTATGGGATGCAGCCAAAGCGGTAATAAGGGGAAATTTCATATCTCTAGAGGCCTATTTGTATAAAATAGAGAAAGAGAAGGTCAATGAATTGGGTTTGCAATTAAAAATGCTAGAAAAGGAACAAATTAAAAACCCCCAGTCAAACACTAAACTTGAAATTCTAAAAGTAAAAGGTGAGATCAATAAAATTGAAAGTAAAAAAACTATTGAATTGATTAATAAAACTAAGAGTTGGTTCTATGAAAAAACCAACAAAATAGACAAACCCTTAGTAAATCTGATTAAAAAAAGGAAAGAGGAAAATCAAATTGTTAGTCTTAAAAATGAAAAGGGAGAACTCACCACTAACGAAGAGGAAATTAGAGCAATAATTAGGAGTTACTTTGCCCAACTTTATGCCAATAAATTCGACAACTTAAATGAAATAGAAAAATACCTCCAAAAATACAGCTTGCCCAAACTAACAGAGGAAGAAGTAAATATCCTAAACAGTCCCATCTCAGAAAAAGAAATAGAACAAACTATCAATCAACTCCCTAAGAAAAAATCCCCAGGACCAGATGGATTTACATGTGAATTCTACCAAACATTTAAAGAACAATTAACTCCAATGTTATATAAACTATTTGAAAAAATAGGGATTGAAGGAGTCCTACCAAACTCCTTTTATGACACAGATATGGTACTGATACCTAAACCAGGTAGGCTGAAAACAGAGAAAGAAAATTATAGACCAATCTCCCTAATGAATATTGATGCTAAAATCTTAAATAAAATATTAGCAAAAAGATTACAGAAAATTGTCACCAGGATAATACACTATGACCAAGTAGGATTTATACCAGGAATGCAGGGCTGGTTCAATATTAGGAAAACTATTAACATAATTGACTATATCAATAACCAAACAAACAAAAACCACATGATCATCTCAATAGATGCAGAAAAAGCATTTGATAAAATCCAACATCCATTCCTAATAAAAACACTTGAGAGCATAGGAATAAATGGACTTTTCCTTAAAATAGTCAGGAGCATATATTTAAAACCATCAGTAAGCATCATATGCAATGGGGAAAAACTGGAACCTTTCCCAGTAAGATCTGGAGTGAAGCAAGGTTGCCCACTATCACCATTATTATTTAATATCGTATTAGAAACACTAGCCTCGGCAATAAGAGTCGAGAAAGATATAAAAGGAATTAGAGTAGGCAATGAGGAAACCAAACTATCACTCTTTGCAGATGATATGATGGTATACCTAGAGAACCCCAGAGATTCTACCAAAAAGCTATTGGAAATAATTCATAATTTTAGCAAAGTAGCTGGCTACAAAATAAATCCCCATAAATCCTCAGCATTTTTATACATCACCAACAAAACCCAACAGCAAGAGATACAAAGAGAAATTCCATTCAGAATAACTGTTGATACCATAAAATATTTGGGAATCTATCTACCAAAGGAAAGTCAGGAATTATATGAGCAAAATTATAAAAAAGTCTCCACACAAATAAAGTCAGACTTAAATAATTGGAAAAATATTAAGTGCTCTTGGATCGGCCGAGCGAACATAATAAAGATGACAATACTCCCTAAACTAATCTATTTATTTAGTGCTATACCAATCAGACTTCCAAGAAAATATTTTATTGATCTAGAAAAAATAACAACAAAATTCATATGGAACAATAAAAAGTCGAGAATCTCAAGGGAATTAATGAAAAAAAAATCAAATGAAGGTGGCCTAGCTGTACCTGATCTAAAATTATATTATAAAGCAGCAGTCACCAAAACCATTTGGTATTGGCTAAGAAATAGATTAGTGGATCAGTGGAAAAGGCTAGGCTCACAAGACAGAATAGTCAACTATAGCAATCTAGTGTTTGACAAACCCAAAGCCCCTAACTTCTGGGAAAAGAATTCATTATTTGATAAAAACTGCTGGGATAATTGGAAATTAGTATGGCAGAAATTAGGCATGGACCCACACTTAACACCATATACCAAGATAAGATCAAAATGGGTCTATGACCTAGGCATAAAGAACGAGACTATAAATAAATTAGAGGAACATAGAATAGTTTATCTCTCAGACTTGTGGAGGAGAAAGAAATTTGTGACCAAAGATGAACTAGAGACCATTACTGATCACAGAATAGAAAATTTCGATTACATCAAATTAAAAAGCCTTTGTACAAATAAAACTAATGCAAACAAGATTAGAAGGGAAGCAACAAACTGGGAAAACATTTTCACAGTTTAAGGTTCTGATAAAGGCCTCATTTCCAAAATATATAGAGAACTGACTCAAATTTATAAGAAATCAAGCCATTCTCCAATTGATAAATGGTCAAAGGATATGAACAGACAATTTTCAGAGGATGAGATTGAAACTATTACCACTCATATGAAAGAGTGTTCCAAATCATTATTGATCAGAGAAATGCAAATTAAGACAACTCTGAGATACCACTACACACCTGTCAGATTGGCTAAGATGACAGGAAAAAATAATGATGAATGTTGGAGGGGATGCGGGAAAACTGGGACACTAATGCATTGTTGGTGGAGTTGTGAACGAATCCAACCATTCTGGAGAGCAATCTGGAATTATGCCCAAAAAATTATCAAAATGTGCATATCCTTTGATCCAGCAGTGTTTCTATTGGGCTTATATCCCAAAGAAATACTAAAGAAGGGAAAGGGACCTGTATGTGCCAAAATGTTTGTAGCAGCCCTGTTTGTAGTGGCTAGAAACTGGAAAAGGAATGGATGCCCATCAATTGGAGAATGGCTGGGTAAATTGTGGTATATGAATGTTATGGAATATTATTGTTCTGTAAGAAATGACCAGCAGGATGAATACAGAGAGGCTTGGAGAGACCTACATGAACTGATGCTAAGTGAAATGAGCAGAACCAGGAGATCATTATACACTTCGACAACGATATTGTATGAGGACATATTTTGATGGAAGTGGATTTCTTTGACAAAGAGACCTGAGTTTCAATTGATAAATGACGGACAAAAGCAGCTACACCCAAAGAAAGAACACTGGGAAACGAATGTGAACTATCTGCATTTTTGTTTCTCTTCCCGGATTATTTATACCTTCTGAATCCAATTCTCCCTACGCAACAAGAGAACTGTTCGGTTCTGCAAACATATATTGTATCTAGGATATACTGCAACATATCCAACATATAAAGGACTGCTTGCCATCTAGGGGAGGGGGTGGAGGGAGGGAGGGGAAAAAAAATCGGAACAGAAATGAGTGTAAATATAATGTAATTATTAAATAAAAAAATTTATTAAAAAAAAAAAAAACACATCCCTTCTTAACTTCAAAAGCTGTAGTAGCTCCCTACTGCTTTTAGGATAAAGCTTATCGATTTGATTTTTAAAGTCTTTCTAAAACTGGCTCCAGGCTGATCATATTCTCTCCCATGTATTCAACACTCTAGTCAAACTGGACTATTCCTCTTGCTATTCCTCTTACTTATCATATTGTGTCTTAAAAAATCTGTGCCTTTGCACAGTCTGTGTTTTTCATCCCACGTGCCATATAAGCACATTCCTCTCAATGCCTAGAATGTTCTCATTCCTCACTGGCCTCTTAGAATGTCTAACATCCATCAAAGCTACTTCCTTCTAGAGGTTCTACCTGCTGTCTCAATTGTCAGCACTCTCCAACCCAAATCTTTGTATTCATTGTTTAAATATATTGTATTTATTTATATGTGGAGATAATATATTTCACTAGAAAGATAGTATTAGTTCCTTAAGGCTAGATTTCATCTTTGTATCCTGTCATCCAACAGTGTCTGGTATATATGGTTGTCAGTTGCTTAACAGATACCTATAAAGAGATTGATGAAAGTTGCTTTTTTCCAGTGGCAAAGTTTAAAGTCTCATACCAAAGGAATTAAAAACTCTTAACAATTAAATATCACACACCTGCATGTTGACGAGGATTTTTTTTTTAAAATGTTCTTCTTAGCACACTTAATAACATTCGTGTAGGTGATGTATTCTTTCTATATAGATTTAAGGCTGCTCATGATGTTATGTAATACTTCCATTTTGGAGAAGCAACAAAGACAAGTAGAGGGAAAAATATTAAACACTGGAGGCTGCCAATATAGTTGAAACCCCAAATAAAGACAGGAAGCAGAATAGATGGCACTATAACTGGAAGTGGAGGAGGAGTAACAGGATCCTTTAATATTGAAGAAATCTTAATGACAACCATCTGTAAATGAGAGTAGATGAAGAGGAAAGAGGTTGTGTTTTGGGACCTAAAGCCAGGGAGTAGGAGAGAAGGAGAAGGAAGGAGCACTAATAAGAAAAAAACAAGAACTGAAACAGCTATAATTTCCTAATACTTCATTTCATTCCAGGCTAGCTTTGCTTTTCAAATATTAAAAAAAATTAAAAATCACCTGATATTTGCTGAAGATAGAACTGGCACAAAAATCCATTCCAGAGCTAGAGTTTATTTAAGGGTTTATTATATTACATCAGCCACAGAACCAAAAGCTGCTTTCATCCTGACAAGAGATAACTAAACTATTGGAAAGTGGCAAGATGCCATCCTTAAAAAAATCCATCTTAAGGAGACTGAGTGACTAATGAATAAAGCACTATAGTATTTTTGCTTCTTTCTTATGTTCTGCAGTTCCATGATAAAGGAAATCTGGTGGTCTAAAATATGTAATTCAACACTCCAGGACATTATGGAGTACATTATTATACCAAAGCAGATGGGATTATCTTTTTCCTCAAAGAAAGCAAGCCGTTGTAATCAAATCAAAAAAGAGAATTATTTTATTAATTTGGCCTGAGGCCTCTGGTGCTTTGACTAAATGTAGTTTCAAAAGAAATAATAGTCAGGAATAGTACTCTTTATCATAATATATTGAAGTAGGAAAGTATTAATTATTTTTTTCTCAGAAAATGGGCCACAAAATTTTTTCTTGTAATGCTTGTTGTTAATCATTTCAATCACATCTGACTCTTTGTTACTCCATTTAGCATTTTGTTGGCAAAGATACTGGAACAATTTAACATTTCCTTCTCCAGCTTATTTTACAGATGAGGTAACTGAGGCTAACAAGGTTAAGTAAGTTGCCGGGGTCACACAACTAGTAAGTATTTGAGACCAATCCTGATTCCAGGCCTAGCAATCTCTCCACTGTTGCCATCAATCCTCCAAAAACAAAAAGAAAACTTTGGGTTCCTCTGTTCATTTCTCATGTGAAACTGGGACATTTAACAAATAGCCAACTTTCTCATTCTGTATTCATTCACACCGACAGCTTGAAGAAGCCTGTGTCTCCTCACCAACTTTTGGAAACCTGATAGAACTAACCATGTTTCCTAAGAGAGGTACCCACTACTCAAAAATAATGATCATTATCATCATGATACCTTTAAGATTTGTCATATACTTTTATATATCATCTCAATTGAGGTAATAGAAATCCATTTTGCATTGAAGAAGCAGATAAATATATAATTATATAATGTGTGTGTGTGTGTGTGTGTGTGTGTGTGTGTGTGTGTGTGTAATTTACTGAGTAGCATCTGGAATTAAACTAGGTGCTGAAGGAGAGCAAAAAACAAATAAATATATTCAGAAAGTCATGCTACAGGACAGTTCTCTTTTTCATTTTCCTTACAAGAATTTTTCCCGGCACTTCTTTTGCTTTATCATCATGGCATTGGATAGAAATGAAGGAATTGGTGGGAATATGCCTATTTCCTACTTGGTGGGGAATGGTTGTTGGACCAGAGGTAAGAATAATCCAACCAGACAAGCTGGAGAGAGGAATTGAAAAAGGTCCTGACTTTCCTTTACAGTCGTAGCTCTACATGTGACTCTCTCTGCAACATTACCAAAGAGTCAGCCCCTGCAGGGGCGGTTTCTGGTCTTCTACACAGCTGTAACTTATGCAAGCCCAGCTCCTGCTTTTTCTGGCTTGCTTCCTTTGACTGGACATGATGTCATTTTCATATCCTTTGTTGCTGGTCCATCTGTCAAGGCTGGTGAGCATCCAGGATTATATAGTCAAGTTCAGGATTATATAGTTGGCTAGTAAAAGGATTCAGGACCCTCAAGGCAAGAATTCACTCTAAACACTGTCTGCTTTGTGGAGCATACAACTAAATACTTGGGAAAATATAAGATTACTCTGTAAAAATTCAATTACTGTTAAAGAACAGAAATATTCTCATGCCCAATTTTTCACAAAATGATGTGCTCTTCATGCCTATCATCAGTACCTGAGCAGCTACTTTCTAACAGCTTTCTACAGTTGTTCTAACAGTTAAATAATCATCTTATTGCTTGTGGGGAATTCCCAACACATATTTAAATTACTGAATCTTACTACATTTACAATGCTGTCATAACTAGCATTTATATAACATAATAGGATTTGTAAAGCACTTTATCAATATCTCAATTTATCCTCATAATTACTTGTGCTATGTGGCATATTATTTAGACAATCAGGTCTAGAGTCAGAAAGAACCATGTTCAAATCTGTCTCAGACCTTTATATCTGTATAACTCTGGTCAAGTCATTTACCCTGTCACCTCATCTGTAAAATGGGCATAATAAAAGCATCTATTGTCCAGGGTGGTTGTGTGAATCAAATGCGATAATAATTGGGAGGCACTTAGCACAGGGCCTAGCACATAGTAAGTGCTATATAAAAGCTACCTAATTTTTTTTTTAAGCAGATAGATATAAGCTAAGTGATTTGGCAGAATTCCAAATTAGTAAGCATCTAAGGCTGAATTTAAATTCCTAATTCCAGATTCAGTGCTCTTTTCATTGGACTACATTGGTGCCTTTAAGGTATGTTTGGCAAAGATTCATAGGTGGAGCTGTATATACATGATTTTATCCCAGTCTTTTCTCCTTACTCTCTTCCAAAAAAAGTTCATTAAAAAGGGATGTTAATTTATGTAACTATGTTTATTGCCTGGCACATAATAAGCAGTTAATAAATGTTTGCGGAATGAATAAAATCAAAGAAGAAAAACTTATGCATAAGGAAAGACAGGAAAGATGAGGTAGAAATTAAGAATTTTCCCAAAAGTATTAGAACATAGTCACCACAAAGATGTAGAAAAAGTCTACCCTTTCCCTTACAGCTGAAGAAACTCTGGTTTTTCCAGACCTTGGAGTTCCCTCCATTTACCATAAAATACTCTTTAGTTTCTTCTTTAATGAATACCAACACAAAGCACCACAGTGTTCTAAAATGACCTTACTCCATATGCTTCAATTAGAAGGAGGCATTTTTAGACAAAATATTACCAATGTGTTAAGGAAACTATTTAAAAAAAAAAAACCTAAACCAATGCCTGAAGATGATTTCATGTCTGATGAGAACTCTTGAACAGGGCTGAGCTTTGTTAGCTCTTGTTCTGGTGACAGTGCTTCTTGAATATTCCCAATAAGTCCATTTACAATAATTTTGTCAACTCAGTAGAAAAGGGGAACATTATTAAGGAGAAAATAGTATAAGATAGGACTAAAAGGTAATGAGATTATTTTAAAAACAAATATATCAAAATATATAAAATTCAAACAAGTATTGTCAAAGTAGTTATCTTGGGAGTCTATATATTTACTCCACAGACACTACCGTTGCTTAGATATATTTTTTGGAATCTGACTTTTGAAAATGTTAAGTTAGTATGACACACAAGAAAAGTCACTTTGTTGCAAGTAACTGTATTTTTTTTTAACTGAGGTAATTGGGGTTAAGTGACTTGCTCAGGATCACACAGCTAGGAAGTCTTAAGTGTCCAATTTGTCCAGTCCAATTTGTCCAATTTGAACTCAGATCCTCTTGACTTCAGGGCTGGTGCTCTATCCACTGCACCACCTAGCTGTCCCGTAAGTCACTGTGTTTTTTAAATAAAAAATCAAGTTGAACCCTTAGTTTTTTCCCTACTTGGTTCTCAATTTCTTCCTGTTTTCAAAAGTTAAACACAATCTTAAAAGAAGGACAATTCACTAATAAAAAGAGAAATTTGCAAATTGAAGTACTATAAAATCTGCAAAGGGAATATCATTACTGAACAGAGGACTTAGGGAGAGATTTCCTCCCTGCCATAAGAATGGGAAGTAGCATTAGACTTGAGTTTTAGAGTATGTGGAAGGATACAAGATCTTCTAGCCACAAAGAACAGTGTGAATAAAGGCAGAGAGGCAAGAAGATACTATTTGTATCTCCAAACACAAAGGAGGACTCTGATTTAGCAGTAGAATGGCTAAAAGTGAATAATGTTAATAAGGCTGAAAAGTGACAGATTATGAAAGAACCTGAAAGGTCTTTAAACTTGAAGGTTGCAAAGGCAGGATATTTTAATTACTTACATACATGCATATATATATGAGTGTTTGTGTTTATGTTATGCCTCCTTGTGTATGTGTATATGTATGTATGCATGTGCATAAATGTACACATATATACACAAAATGATGTATAATAAATTTATATGTTTACATAATAATGAATATTGACAAATACATACATAATATGTATGTATATATACATATTTCATATAAATGTATTTCATATATCTTTTTATATATCCATATATGCATGCAATACACACACTTATATACATGTACTCAAATACTTTATATTTAACACATTATCTTGATTTGATATGTGTTGATATATTTTGATTTAATATTTTATATATTATACCTTGTGTTACATTTATTATATAATATGATATATACACATATATCCCAATTCCAAACAACTAAATCTGATTACTTTTGCTTCTATAATATTGAGACCAAAGGGTACGTTTTTGACTCATAATATTTTATCTTTATAATCCCCTTCTTACAATGTCTCCTTAACAAATTCAGTACAATTCAAGAAACTTCAACTATGTACCTACTTGGTGTACAAAACTGAGCTGAATAGTAAATCAAGAAGAAAAAAAAAAAGATGTGCTTGATTTGAAAAAGAATATTCCAAAATTAAAATTTACTCCAGAATATTTAGGAGGATTTTAAAAAACTATAATCTATCATTTTAAAATAGACTTAGCTTAGTTAAGTAGACAAATTCAATTAGGAAGAAAAACATTACCATAATTTGCAAATGAATTATTTCAAGCAGCAATGAAGTGAATCTCTTATAGACATTATTGTTAATTATTGCTAATGATTTTCAAAAAGAGGCCTTTCTGCAACAGGTTTTGAAAATAAAGAAGGAAAGGGATGTATAAACTACATCAATATTGCCTAAACCAATTTTCAAGAGACAATCTTTCCTTTCCCATTTTTCTACAGCTGATGAATCTCTCAAACTAAGGAATTTGTGGCCCAGTTCTGCATTCCAGACACATGGCAAAGTTCATTTAGTTAAACACAGTGTCTTTATTTTATGAGTATACAAACAAGTTTAAGTAGTATCAAAATGGTAGGTGTAATATTGATCTTATGCCATCTATTTAAATCATTATTGCTTAAATTTACATAGCATTTCAAGAGAAGCATAGACAGAAGCTATAGACATATTTTAAACTAGATAGTTCTGACCAATCTTTGCAAGATCTGAATTATCAAATAATCTTCTGGTATGTCTCACATAAAACTGTAAATTTATATTGGTATATCTTTAGGTATTGTGCCTAAGTCAACTGACAAGTAGCTTCATATTTGCTTCAAACCCTTATCCAACCTCATTTTGAACTACACATTTTCTTTGAGAATTATAAAAACTCTAAAATACACAAAATTGAATATTTTAAACGTATGTGAGTTTACTTTTTCATATCAACTAAATATAAATCTATATTACCTAGTTACAAAAACAGCAGCATCCACTGGGGGGATGTCATCCTTTCCACCAGGAACTTGGTTATTACCAAGATACTTTGCTCCTCCATATTCCTCATTTTGCCAGTGACAGAAACTCTCCAAGGATCTTTCTCCATGGTGTCCAATGGACAACTTAGCCTGAGGGAGAAAAAAAGGTGGTGGGGGAAGAGAATAATTAAATAAGAAAATGTTTAGGCAAATAAGAATTCATTCAATGCATTCAGAGACAGCATTGGGCCATAGATTTAAAACTGCAATGGATTTAGAGGTCACTGAAACCAGTCCCTCATTTATAGATGAGGAACCTGGGATTCAAAGAAATTAAATAAATTGCTTAGAGTCACACAGTTCTTAAGTATTTGAAGCAGGATATGAATTCACAACTTCCTAACGCTTGGTCTGGGTGGTCAGGAGTCAGCTACAGAGAACTGAAGTCCATTATACTTTTTTGGTAATTTGATGAATCACCATGGTCAAAAAAGGTCAAGACCTAGTAATCAATCTTCTGTTTATGCTACACAACTAAACTACTAGGCCTAGAGCTACAGAAATGGGCTACTGCTACTCCAGTTGAGTAGGCTCTGTAAAACCTGAAGTCTACAAGTAGCTTTTGATAACAACAGTCTTTTTTAAGCCAGTAGG
Source organism: Antechinus flavipes (assembly GCF_016432865.1). Classification (NCBI taxonomy): domain Eukaryota; kingdom Metazoa; phylum Chordata; class Mammalia; order Dasyuromorphia; family Dasyuridae; genus Antechinus; species Antechinus flavipes. The sequence goes on along the minus strand of NC_067399.1, from coordinate 552,755,971 downwards.
AAACATCAGTGAAGGGTTTTCCTGAAGGGATCCTCTTAAATACTTGAGTTCCATACACATAGGCCATTTTTTCAAAAATTAAAAGTATTATGTAATATCCAAAGTGTCTATGAGAACTTACAGGGCGGTTTCGAAGAAGTACAAGCTTAGTGACTTGAATATTAACTTTAATTCCCAGGCTGTGGTGCTGAAACATGTTGTACACCTGTTAATAAATTGTAAAATATTATTTTTAAATGTAATGTCAAATAAGGATTAAATTGGTAATCTGAAAAAGTTAGACTAAAATTTAATGCCACCAAATATATTTATAAATTCAAAAAGGATACAAACATTTAAATTAATAAAATATATAGTGTTAAAAATGAGAAAGCAGATCATTTTGCTAAAAATCTAAATACTAATGTTGTGCCACAGTTCTCTTTTATTGTCCTGACTCAGTTTCCCTAAATTGATTCTGCCTCAGTTTCCCTAATTGTTCTGCCTCAATCCCCTTAGTTGCACACCCCCACTTCTGGTTCATGAAGACTGATATAACTCAGGGATATTTGCTCTAAGATTATAAATTGTAAATGGGTAAACTCAAAAAGGGGGAATCAAGACTTTCTGTGTGTAGTCAGACACTTTCTTAACTCCCAGCTTGTTAGAATTTATGGTCCTACCCCCCCAACCTGTTAGAACTGGATTTATGGTTTCTGCCTGGAGAGTCCCACTCACTAGAGTTTGGACTCCACCCCCCACCCCCCTGTCTTTGTTTAGCTTTTGTGTATAAATATATTGAGAACTCGCGTTGGCTGCTGGATGCAGGCTGGATACTGGATTCTTGGAGGCGATAAGTCTCATTCAGTCCTGGGACCAAACCATGGATCCATTTGGTCCCAATAAATCTCTCCCTTTCAAATACATTATTAAAAACTCTCTAATCTCTATCTTGCCTCAGTTTCTCCAGCATTACACTAACATCTTTTAGATTTTCAAATAACATGGAGAAGCTATATTTGATAAACTTTAAGATATTTAAATATTTTAAAAATCAAGGAATAACATGAAGTACTAAGTTAACAGAAAAGAATGAGAATTTGATTTTTACTTAAATTCTAGCTAAATTAACTATGACCCAGGGTGGTTCTTCAGAGATCTTTATCATAAAACACTTAAAGTAATTGTTAATGTTTCTCCATTCAAGGAGATATTTTTTTAAAAGATTATAAGCTCTTCTAAGGCAAGAGCAGTATTTTATTTATGTTTTTATTTTTGTAGGTATCAAAGTGATTTATACATACTAGACATGCTAAATTGAACCAATCTACATGGCCACAGCATCCAGTGAGAAATAAAAGGGCAAATGTTTAGTAACATATTCTAAATTATCCCAATACTTCCAATTCTTAATAACTTTTTACCAGTCTAAACAACTCTTATGAACAGTATTGATAAAAAAAAAAAAATTCTAAAGATAGCAAAACCAAAACTAGCATTTTGTCAACAAGGTGAAAAAATAGATAGGAATGCAAATAAACTAAGATTAAGTTCATTTTTTAATTCTCATTCTTTTTTAAAAGAATAAGTTAGGTAACAGCATGGAAAATATACCTGAAGATAAAATGAACAGTAGAAAAGAAATGGGTTTTTTACCTGTGCCATTCCCATACTAGTCAAGAATGACTCCATAGTTAACTCTGGGATCAAATATTAACTTCTTTGTTAGTATTTACAATCCTTTATAACCTGGCTCCAATCTACCTTTCCAGCTCTATTTTAGATTATTTAACTTCCCATACTCCATTCAGTTCAAACAAAAATGGCATTCTTGCTGTACTTCACACAGGATCCTCTATCTCCCATCTCTTTTTATTCTCATTGGCTGTCTGCCATTTCTAGAATGCATTACCTCTTCATCTATGCCTCTTAAAATCCCTAGTGCCATATTCAACAAGAGAACTGCTCATCCCTTTAGATGGTAGTACTCACTTACTTTCCAATAACACATATACTTTATTATCTCTTGTATGTGTACATATACATGCATTACATCTATGCATATTTGCATACACACACAGAGTATATGTTGTATCTCTTAATAGAATGTAATCTCCATAAGGGCATAGTTTGTGGGGGTTTTTCCCCTCTATGTTCCCAGCACCTACTGGGCATTTAAGAAATACTTGCTGATTGATTGATTTACTGATAGGAAAAGAAAGGAAGGGAAAGAAATGAAAGGAGAAAGCTAACAGAGCTTTGAAAGAAACCTTTAGACGTGGAGTAGAACTAGAAAGGGGAGTCAGCAAAGGAGACAGAAAAGATCAGTTATTGAAGTAGGAGAAGAGCCAGGGGTGTGTAGTGTCAAAAAGCCAAAGGAGAATTTCCAGACAGAGGAAATTGTCAGCAGTGTCTGATATTGAAGGAAAGTCAAAGAAAATGAAGGCATGATACTATATTTTACTGTATTTAGTTATTAACAAGTGGAATAGAATGCTAGGGACTGAATCCAGATTAGAAAAGTTTGAGATTAAGGTGGTAAAAATTGCCTGGAAATTCCAAATTTATGTGTTTTGTTTTCTAGTCAGCCTAAAAAGAACAAAATACAAGTTTAGATTTCTGCCAGCAAGAGATGACATTAGAAATTTATCCATTTGCTGCCAAGATCACAGTGCTGATATGGCAGCAGCACAGAGCATATATTGTACTGGAAATTTAAACAGGGTCAAATCAGGTGATAGGAAGCTTAAGCCAATTAGCAATACTACATAAATGTTTGAAGACCAAAGTGGGTCAAACATTATAATGTTTGTCCTAATGATAAAACTGACAATAGCACTTCATGACTTTTAAAAATTATTTGAAAATTCTAAACAATAGAATTAATTATCTTCTCACTTAGGATTTCTGCATACATAGAGAAATAAGGCAAACTGAATTTATGTGATAAAATGTTTGGTATTATTTTTCAAAAATTACCTTCATTAAGAATGAGTTGTTTTTGATACCAGCATAACAATAGGCCAAACATGAGGTCATTTCTTAATTATCTACCATCCCCAAATGGGTAAAAATATAAAAATTATGTAACTTGTTCTCAATTTTATAATTTAAGGAATATCAATAGCTTAAATTTAAACACTTCTTTAAAAATTCACCATTAGGCTCACTTCAATTCAAGAGACATTCATTAAACATCTATTCTGAGAAGATATATTTAGATAAAAATGTAATTGATCCCTGTCTTCATGAAACTTATATTTCAATAGCAAGCTGAAGCAAATGAAAATAACTATGCTATACGGTGATGCATGAGAACTGCATTAAATCAGCACAGAAGCAAGAAGTTGTTACATACAAAGCGATCACGAAATATATGTAAATGGTAACATTCAAATTGAGCTTTAAATTATTGATAGAAATTCAACAGCTTAAGAAAGGTAGGGAAAATATCCTAAGTATGAAAAGAGAGTGTAAACAGGTGCTTGAAGATGGAAAGTTATAAGATGTGTGCCAAAGTGTAATTGTCTATTTTAGTTACAGCACACAGTTATGAAAAGGAATATCATTAACTAAAATAAGAAAGGTTGTCTGGTGCTAGATGTATAGTGATAGGAGAGATGCAAAAGATACTGTGAACATAATGACAAGAAAGATTGAGAAATGAACGGATAAAAGATGTGAAAAAGAAAGAAGAATCTTCAAATAACCCCAAAATTTAGAATATGGAAGACTAGAAAACTGCCTTTAGTAAAGTGTAGTGCTAAAGGATACCCATTCCTGAGTGCTACAAAATAAAGAGGAGCAGATTTGGAAAAAAAGATAACGTCCAAACAATGTTGATGGAGCATTCAGCTTAGATGTGTCCTATAAATAGTTGGACTGTGGGTCTGCATCTCAGAAGAGAAGTCAAAACCTTCCTGCCTAGATATGTCTGTGGGGATGAAAAAATTATTGAGAATGAAATTAGAAAAGAAGAGAGCCAAGGACAGAAGTTTGAGGAAATCTCAACTTAAAGGGTTCACAAGTAAAGCTAATAAAGAAGACAAAGAATGGCTACATAGGTAGGAGGGAAACCAGAAAGATAGAGGTTCCTTTAAGCTTAGGGAAAAGAAAGACTCTAGTTGAATAGAGTAGTCAAATGTTTCAAACTACTGCAAAAAAAAAAAAAGAAAGAAAGAAAAATGAACATGGCAAAAAGCTACTTAATTCAAACACAAGCAACACACTTTATTAAGCAAATCTTGTTAGCAAGAAATTGAGTCATGTGAATATTGACTGCTGGGGCAGCTAGGTGGTGCAGTGGATAAAGCACCAGCCCTGAAGTCAGGAGGACCTGAGTTCAAATCTGGTCTCAGACACTTCCTAGCTATGTGACCCTGGACAAATCTCTTAAGCCCAATTGCTTCAGAAAAAAAAAAAAAGCTTTCCAGAGTTCATGTGCTAGTGGGGTGGGGGAGGGAAATACAACATGTAGATTCTAAAAGGAAAAGGAAGGATATTCCAGGTATAGGTTATACTCTGTACTATGGCTAGAATGCAGAGGTCAGGAAGATGAGTAACGTGAAATACATCTAAAATGATGGCTGATGCCAGATGATAAAGAGCCATGTTAAATGGATTTGGAGTTTATATCATCTCCTAGAAGCAATTCAGTGCTGAAGAGGTCTTTGATACTGTGGTGCAGTAAAGAGAGTTCTGGGCCCTGTTTGCCTCAGTTTCCTAATTTGTAAAATGAACTGGAGAAGAAATTGGTGAGCCACTCCAGTATCTTTGCCAAGAAAACCTCAAATGGGGTCACGAAGAGTTGGACACAACATTAAAAAATGAACAACTTAAAGTGATGAGCAGAAGCTAAATTTCAATATAGATAAAGGAGAGGTACTAAATGTAGCAAACTTCTCAGGAAGTTTGGGAGAATGGTGAAAGATGAGATGGTAAATAGACAGGACAAAAGCATCCCAGGAAATTCACTTACTTAGGATTTTGGAAAGTTGAACACATATGATGGTCTGTGGGAAAAGACTGGAGATTAATGAAAGAAATGTAATTGAAAACTAGAGCAAAGTTCTGGAGGAGATGGGAGATAGGATCATGAGTTACCAAACTGTGCATACCCTTTGATCCAGCAGTGTTTCTACTGGGCTTATACCCCAAAGCGATACTAAAGAAGGGAAAGGGACCTATATGTGCCAAAATGTTTGTGGCAGCCCTGTTTGTAGTGGCTAGAAACTGGAAAATGAATGGATGCCCATCAATGGAGAATGGTTGAGTAAACTGTGGTATATGAACATTATGGAATATTATTGTTCTGTAAATGACCAGCACGATGAATACAGAGAGGCCTGGAGAGACTTATATGAACTGATGCTAAGTGAAATGAGCAGAACCAGGAGATCATATATACCTCAACGATACTGTTTGAGGATGTATTCTGATGGAAATGGATCTCTTTGATAAAGAGATCTAATTCAGTTTCAATTGATCAAAGATGGACAGAAGCAGCTACACCCAAAGAAAGAACACTGGGAAATGAATGTAAACTGTTTGCATTTTTGTTTTTCTTCCCGGGTTATTTCTACCTTCTGAATCCAATTCTTCCTACAACAAGAGAACTGTTTGGTTCTGCACACATATATTGTATCTAGGATATACTGTAACCTATTTAACATGTATAGGACTGCTTGCCATCTCGGGGAGGGGGTGGAAGGAGGGAGGGGAAAAATCAGAACAGAAGCGAGTGCAAGGGATAATGTTGTAAAAAAATTACCTGGCATGGGTTCTGTCAATAAAAAGTTATTAAAAAAAAAAAAAGATCATGAGCACAGAGAAAGGATTTAGCTGTAAAAAAAAAAAATGCTGCCTCTTCTGTGACTGTCAAGAGAAGACAAAGTAGGAGAAATAATAAGTAATGTAGTAATGAAGCAAGTTGTGAGAAATGGTAAATTGAGCAACTTCAAGCCTGAACAACTTTAAACTTCTCGATGAAAAACAAAATCTTACATTTGTGAGTTAGTGAGAAGTTCAGTGAGAGTCAGTGCAGCCTGTTCCATTTTTTGATAGCCCTCATTGGTAAAAAGCATTGTTTTTAAATAAGGTCTATGTGTCCTCTTGTAACTTTTACTCATTACTATTAGTCCTACCCACGGGGGAGAAAAGCTGAAAAAGCCTAATACTTCTTCTACATGACAATCTTTTCTACTGTCTTCTTTTCCAAGCTAGCCAGCCCTAGTTCCTACATTCAGATTGTCTTTCTATACATACTCTCTGGAAATCAGTGATGGAACATGCTATTTTTCTGCAAAGAAAGAATTGATATTATCTGAATATAGATTGAAGCATACTATTTTTCACTTTCTTTTTTTCATTATTTTTGTGTTCAAGTCTTCTTGTATAAAATGACTAACATGGAAATGTTTTAAATGATTGACTTTTGTATGTATGACCTATGTCAGGTTGTTTGCCATCTTTGGAAGTAAGACATAGGGGATAAAAAAATGTTAAACATTCAAATGTAATTGGGAAAATTTTTTAAAAATCAAGACTATCAAGGACATAGTGTTGGACACTATTCTTCTCTTTAAATAGTTCAAGTTCCCATTTTCTTTCTTGGTATTTTATGATTGTAGCATCATAATGACTTAGAGCTGGAAGGTTCCCTAAAGGTCATCTAGTCCAATATTCTTGTTTTACAGATATAAAACTAGATTATTAAGTGACATTCCCAAGGACATTGATAGTAAATAACAAAATCAAAATTTTTTCTCTAAATGATGATTGATATAGAATCTACAATTAGCTAAAACTTTTAGATCTAATTTCAATAACATGCTATCTAAGTGTGTGTAAAGTATAGGCTAGCTCCCTGGAGGACTTCAGGGTCAGCCAGAATCAGGATAAATCAAAATCCTTGATCTTTAGTGGGAAAAGTGAAGGAGGCAGGCAAGCTGCCACGTGGCTTACCAAAGATGTATCCTGGATTCTGGAGTCCTGAATCTCCAGCCTCTCTCCTCCTTGTCCTGCCACCGAGTGACTCTGGATTCTCTCCCCTGCCCCCAGCCCTCCAATCCTTGCCTACTATTATCTTAATACCAAACATTCAGCAAGCACCAATGGTAAGGAGAGCCATTATCCAAATATATGCTAATAAAGTCACTGATTCACTTCAAATAGGTAATTAGCCTTAAGTGCTCAGTTGTATGATTCAAGCATAGCTTTTTGGAGTTTCAACCCTCTACAGGTGTGCCTCCCCCATTTTTACTTCTGAATTTGACTTTTAGAACCCAAGTAAAAGATTTCACATTTATTATCATTAAACTTCACCTTATTAGATTTGGCCCAGTCTTTTACAAACAAGATCTTTTTTTCACTCATTTCCCACTTGTATTATCTACAAAGTAGACAAATATGCTATTTGTACCTTTATCCAAGTAATTAATAAATATAATTAGCAGCACAAGACCCAGTACAGATCCCTGGGGCAGTCTACAAGAGACTTCTTTCCAAGTTAGATTGTGAATTCCTTGAAGATAGGGACTGTCTTTTGCCTTTCTTTCTATCTTCAGCAGTTAATAAATGCTTATTGATCAATTATTGGTGACATCAAACCATTAATGATTGTTCTTTCTGCCCAGTTTCCATTCAATCAACAAGGCATTTAATTTGTATTTTATTTAGCCCACATCATTGTATCTTGTCCACAATAATAGTATGAAATTTGCCAAATGTTTGTATAAAAGGCAAAGTACATTTATATCATCCTCCTCAACTAGTCAAGTAATTTTATATGTAAAAAAATAACAGTAGCTCTTTGTGATCCCTTTTCTTTAATAATTTTTCCAAATTTTGACAGAAAATGTCAATCTTATTGTCTTATATTCTGCATAGTTCATTCTATTCCTTTTTTTTTTTTTTTTGAAAACTGGGATATTATGTGCCATTCTCCAGTCCAGGCTACCTCTCTAATTCTTTAAAATCCTTATGAATTAAGGTTTGGAATAACATCAAGAGCTTGAAGAGAGGGGAAAGGTTTAGATCATTCACTGTAGGAGATGGCATTGGGAACCAGGCTTAAAATTTAAATTTCAGTTTTTATTAGTCTAAAATTTTTGGAAAATAAAAATGCATGCCCCAAAGAGCAAAACATTGTGATTTATATATGTTACTATGTTGTCATATGAACATTTTACCTTCATAGTCACAGACTCAAATAAAAATTGCTTAATGTCTAAGACATCAAAACACAAAACTAAGTACTTTTTTGTTTAAGGAAATAGAATGATAAAACTATTGCCCAATGCCATTTCCACAACTAACATTAAAGAAACTAGCATAAATAGGTATATAGTCTCAAAAATTGAAAATACATAGCAACAAGGTAGCTTCTTATCTCTAGATTTCATTTTAATTTAGAGATTGTCACTTAGAATTGTATTTGATATAAAACTACATTTCATTATTTTTTTCTGTGTCACATTGTTTCCCCTGAAGCAAATCTACCCAAGGAAGGTGTTGGAAGGAAATAAACTATAAAAATTTTTATGCTTTAAATGGTGTTCTGTAGTAATTTTGCAGATAGACATGTTGCCACATCACCCAGTTAGAGGGGCTGATGGCCAAGATGACATACATCAAAGCCTTCAACTGGCTTATAGGTTAACGTTTTGTTTTCTGTAGCCCAAATTGGTTCTTGCTCTTTAATGTAAGCCAACTGTCTGTTGGATTTCAAGCTCTATGTGCATCTGAGCCAGGCATCTGCCACTAGGCATAAGCTTTTAAGTTAAAAGTTAAACTTAGAATTTATGAGAGAAATTTTTTGACTCAGAGTATTCTATGCGTTGCTTCCACAGCTATGCGTAGCTAACCATGCTAACTATTCAAAAAAGAAATTGGAACAATGGTCATTAGAAGGCAGGAAAAAATTTAATAAAGGTGAAATTCAATTAATTAATTTTTTAATTTTCATTTTCTCATAGAAATTTAGAGTAATCAAAGAGATCTGAATCCTCTCTTTTCTACATGACAAAAAAGACTAACATAGTCAATACCCAGGAAGATAGATAGCCCCTAACTGCCTTCAATGAATTCATAGTTAAATTCATAGATAAACACTATTATCAGTGTTGAAAGTCTTGTCAGATGTGATTGCTGAATGAAAAATGAAAGATTCCACAAGACTGGAAAATGTCAAATATTGTCACAATTTTTTTTAAAAGAAAAATTATAGACCAGTGAATCTGATAGGGAGAAATTCTAAGAGAAATTATTAAAGAGACAATTGTTTAACATGTAAAAAAGGAAAATAGTGTCTGCAAAGTGTCAGTGTGACTTTATCAAGAAGTGGTCACCCCCCAAAAAAAAAAACACTTCATTTTCTTTTTGTTCAGGATTGCTAAATAAGTGGATGACATTGCCCATATTTTTAAAAAAGCTTCTGACAGAGTACCTCATGATACTCTAGTAGAGAAGTTAAAGAAAAGTGAGTTAGTTGATAATAATATCTTAGAAGCTAATCTCAAAGAATAGTTGTTTATTCAATGTGACAAGTACGAGGTCTTCAAGGGATGACTCCAAGAACTTGTGCTCATCACTGTGCTGTTTAACATTTTTTTAATGACTTGAATAAGACGTATATGATATGCTTTTCACATTTACAGATGCCAAAATTCTGGGAGGAATACCTAACCAAATGAGAGAGTCAGGCTTTGAAAAGATTTCAAAAGGCTAGAACATTTGAGCAGAAGCTAATATGATGAAATTCAAAACAGATAAATGAAGAATCTTGTACTCGAGTACAAAAAATTCAATCATAGAAATATAATATCACTTTGTTAGATAGAAATTATTCCAGAAAAGATTTGAAAGGGAGTGAGGTGGATTTTAATGGACTGCAAGTTCATTATAATTCAAGAATGTAATATAGTAAGCCAAAAAAGCTAATGTGATTTTGAGAAATATTAAAAGGTTTATTCATACCTTCAAGGAACAGAGAGATGAATGTCCCATTATACCATACTCTTGTCAGAGTTCATCTAAATTTTAAAGTACTGTGTTCAGTACTTTAGTGTTTCTAGTTAGGGAGGAGAAGGATTCTAGGAAAAATTTAGGGTTTTAAACAAAAGACATAAAATTATTAAAAATGACAAATTGGAGAGGGTAGAGAAAAGTGATTAAATAGGATAGCACCTTGAATCTATTACATGTGTGTTGGTTGAAGGAACATGTTTGTCCTGGAAAAAAAAAAAAAGATCACACTGGGAGGGGAAGGAAAAACTGCTATCTTCAAATGTCTAAGGGACTGTGACACAGAGAAGAGATTAGAAATTTTCTTTTTTTTTTAATCACATAGGACCTTACCAGGAGCTATGGATAGAAGTTGCACAGAAACAAATTTAGGCTTGATTTCAGAAAAAAATTCTTATAATTAGAGATAACCAAAACTAATGACTTGCCTCTAAAGATGATAAGTTCCCTCTCCTCCTTAAGCAGAGGGTGGATAATAATTTAAAAGGTATATTATAAGAGATTCCTTTTTAGTATGGGTTGAATAAGACAACTGCTTAGGTCTATTTTCCTTCTCAAGTTCCCTGAGAATGAAAGACTGGATGAAAATTTGGATGTTTCATATAAACATCATAACCATCAATTTAGGGCTGAAAAAGAAATGAAAGATGTGAAGCATATAGTTCTCAAAGGAATTTCTAAACATTCACAAGCTCATAAAAATGCTCTATATCACTAATAACAGAAATTAAAATCAAGTCAATTATGAGGTTTCACCTCATGCCCTGCAAATTGGCAAAAATGACCCCAAAATAGCAATAGTCAATGTCGGGAGAGGGTTACACAAAAATAGGCATAATAATACATTTGTTGAGGAAGCTATGAAATAGTACAGCTATTATGGAAAACAATATGGAATTATGCAAATAAAATCACTAAAATATTAATTTTCTTTGAACCAGAAATTATTCCAAGAAAGGCATCAATAAAGGGGGAAAAATGTGACCCCAGGATCCCCTAAGTTTCCCCATGACCATTTAAAGTATTCTGCAAACCCCCCCCCACACAAACAAAAACAAATACATACATACATATATATATATACATATATATATAAAACAATATTGAGACATCATTTTCTAATTATAATTCTATTTCTTTTTCTACCCATATATCTGTATGAAGACAGATTTTCTTCATATACTTCAACCAAAATAATGCAACAGATTGAATACAAAAGCATAGATAAGAATCTAATTTTCTTCTATTAAGCCAAACATTAAAGGTATTTGTAAAATAATGTAGCTCTTTTCATTAATTGTTTTTGTTTTGGAAAATATACTTATTTTTCCTTAAAATATAATGTTTATTATTGTTATTTTAAATGAATTAAAAATAAATGTCTAAAACATAAAATATAAATATAAAAATATAGCCCACAAAATCAAAGCTCTTTGGGGACCCCAATAATTTTTAAGAGTTTAAAAGTATGCTAAGAGCAAAACAAGTTTGAGAAGCTGCTCTGTGTACATACCAAATACCCTCTCCTATAGTGATTGAAGAGGGAAGAAATATCACTGGCAAGTTTGAGTAAAAGTGATGAAAAAATTTTATAGAACTGAAGATTATTTTAATGTCTCCACAGTATTATTTTGATTGATGAATCATTACAGGACTGCTATGTGATAAACTCCCCAGGGAAAGACACATGATTAGTCAGTTGACACATTTTGTTAAGAACTATACACATGTGAAAGACTGTATTATTCAACACAACCCTAGTTACTAAAGTGATTCTTGTGGTGTATTTCACATGCTAATTTAAGTTCATTTGTCACTTTTCCTCCAAATAAAACTTCTCTGGAAGATATAATACTTTCAGTTTCATTGTTGCTATAATTAACACACACACACACACACACACACACACACACACACACACATCCCTGTATATAAAACAGATAACTTTCCAACTTGACTTCCCAAATTCTGGACTTGTGGTATCAATTGTACCTATTTGCTTCTGAAATTTGCCTTTGAACATAACTTTCCCATATAAGGACATATTAAAAGCACAGAATATTTATAAACAGATTGAGCTTCTTTCATTGGTATAATAATCACTTAGATCATCTGGATCTTTGATATTAGGATAGAGACAGGGAAGAGATTTACCACTCGCAAGTAAGCTGAATGCACATGTACTAAAGTTTATGCATTAATAAAGTTCCAAACACAGGGAAATACTCTCCATAGCCTGATTACACTATTTGGAATCTAATTACAACAATTACTATGGGCATTAATATTGAAGAACCCTTGATGACAAAATTTTATACTGATAATTGGATACTTCAAAGGTCTATGATTTTATCAGAATGAGTATTTGCTCCATTAATGAATCCACTTTCCTTCTGTTCCTTACAAAAGACTATCTTTGTAGCTTATGGTCATGAGTATCTCTGAATGCACTTAGACTAGTCTTATAGACAGACCAGCCAAATCTATACTTGTAAAATGTTCTAGTTTAGTAAAGATTAAAGTTTATAGACTACTGTTATAGGTCTCTGAGAACCCACATATTATGGAGGCAGTATTGTATTCCATGAAATATATTAATCATCAAATATTTATTGAGAATTTACTCAATAAATATGTCCATGATTAGTATAGAATATGCTCACATTGTAACCTGCAATTCACCATTGACTTCTACTTCTTGAATCAAGGCTCAACCCAGCTAAATTGTTTTCTGAAAAATCTTTGACTACCCTATTATTAGGGTTTACTCTCTTCTGAAATTAGCTTGCATTTTATTGCTCCAATTTTATTGGAGGACATAAAAACAGATAAGTAAATGAAATTAGCTTGCATTTACTTATCTGTTTTTATGTCCTCCAATAAAATATAAGCTCTTATATTAAAAGCAAGGAATGCTTTTAAATTTTGTATTGGTGGCCCCAGGTATTAGACCAGTGCCTAAACACAGTTAAGATTAACTTTTGTTTACTGGAATTAGGAAGAAAAGTATAACATTTTGAGATTTTAAATTCATATAATTATGGAATGCTAAATTTAGATGATAAATTCTAAAGAAAATAATACCTGAAAAGAATTATGTTTAATGTGACAGTCAGAAAAGTTTCTTGGAGGAGGATTTGAGCTAGCCCTTGTGAAAGATAAATAGGGTTTACATAGATGGAGAGCATGTCATATGGAAAGAAAAGAATGAAGAAGGACAGAGAGACAAGAATATAACTGTGTATTCCAGGAAGACATTGTGTTCTCTTGGAAAATAAACTGAATGTATAGTAAGAATGTAGGATTTGAGTACCACCTCCTGCACAAAGATATGATATAAACTTTCTGAGTGAGCCTTCATTGCATTATCTATTTAGAAAATAGTACCTATCATCTACCCATACCACAGTGTTCTGATGTCTATAAAAATGTGATATAAACAATAAGCACTATATTATGATGATTATAAGAAAAAGAGACTGTCACAGACAATTTTCTTTGGAAATTATAGCAAATAAAGTGAAAAGTAGAAAATATAAGACCATACTGCATTACTGTTTATGGATTTTTAAGGAAGTTTTGACTCAGCAGAATAACAGCCATGAAAGCTTAACAGACTTCTATAAAGATAATATTTTAAATCAAAGTGCTGGCAGTAATATCAGATGATGTTTTAAAAAGATGTTTGCCAATAAAATAGAAGGCATCTTATTAAATGTCCAAACAAAAAAACACAATTTCTATTAATCATCAAAACAAGATATCTAAAGGATCTCCAAAGAATTCTGTTCCGATTTTATTGAGCCCCAAAATACTACAATGCTTCTTCAGTGAAATATACTTTAATTCAAAAGAGATTGATTTAACCATGCATAATAAAACAATTAAGTAGATGAAAACATGTTAGCTAAATGATAATATGAACAGGAAGAAGTAAAATTGGTTCATCAATATGTATAACTTTCATAAGTGCTTCAGATGTAAAATGAAATGGGCCTAGAAACACATACACAAGAAGTGTTATAGAGTTAGAGTAAGATGTTTAGAGGTCATCTTGGTCAACCCATTCATTTTGCAAATGAGAAAAATAAAGCTTGATAAAGAGGCAATAGACTTTTCCAAGGTCATACTTGTAGTGTTTTCTGGTTGAGTTTTCTTGGAGGTCTCTGGGAGCAGCTTTCATTTCAGTTCAGTAATCACCAGAAGAGTAGGCAGGGGTTAAAGTCCAAATCCTTTATTATCTCTTTCAAAGTCTTGTCTCCTTTCCTGGGGCCCAGTTATCTGGGGCTTATCTCTCTTCTTGGTTCCAAGAGCTTGAGCTCCCACCTGTTTTCTCTGTCCTCTGAATCTCTCCGAATGAATCCTGGCTGAGGCTCCTAGCTTATATTGTTCTACACTGAATATAAACCAATCATTATATCACTAGGAAACCATTATTTGTTGTAAGATTAAATCGATCATACTGAACCATGCTAAATTTGATAACCATTGTCTCTATCAATTCCACTGACTTAGCACCTTGTAAGAGTCCTTTGTTTCAAGTTCAGAGTTCTGGCCCATAACATCTCCTGCTTTCTTTTGTTTTTAGAACATAGGTGGTCACTCTCCCTGACTTCTCAAGGAAGTGAGAACCCCCAAAAAAGGAGGTGATCACCCTTTCCCTGAGGTGAAAATACCCTAAAAGGAGGTGATCATGATCTCCCTGACATCTCAGGAAGGGAGATGAAAACCAAAGGAAAATGGAGAATCCCAGCGAGTTTCTGAAGGGTCTCATTTGAAATAGGTATACATAAATCCATCAACATGGGAGGTATTACATAAGCACATCACAATATAACATAGGCTAGTAGTGATGTAACAAATAACATGAATCAACATGAGGAATTATTCATGTTCATAAGTCCTAGAAATAGTCCAAAACCAGTCTATTGTCCATTACTTCACATGTGTAAGGAATCCAATGATTCCCAGAAGTTTTAAAATCCTGCAATAGTCTCATCAACAATTTTTCATCTCAGTGAATCCAATGATTCCTGCTAGTTTTGAAGTTCTGTAACAGTCTTATTATCAGCCATGCTCTTTCAGTGTCAGATGTTTCTTAGGTCTTCTCCTTTGTTTCAAGGTTTTTCACTGTTTTCTGTCTCTCTCTGATGGACAAGGCAAATATGGCTCATTGACAACCATCTGATTCCTTCTCCATCTGTAGAAATACAAGCAAATCCTTTCTCCCAAGCAGTTAACCTAATTAGTCCCTTCTTTTTACCACTTTCTAAATCTCTCCTCATCACCAAGCAATTACATTGGAGCTGCTTATTATATTGGAGCTGCTCACATTGGACACTGCTCTTCTGTTGAGTTAAAAAGCCTGTGTTCTCTCCAATTGTAATCTCTTTCTCCCATTTGATTGCTTTTTGTATCATGTAATTGATCATGTAATCCCTTTCTTCCATCTGATTGCTTTTTGGTTGATTGATCATGTCAGAGTCCTGAACTTCTAAAGACTCTCTGGGTATATAATCTTGGCTGCCATTATGCCCCACCTGTCTTTTGTTTGAGGTTTTGGAGCTGGGCCCTGGCTCTCATTTCCCTGAGTCAATATACATTCTGAGGCCCAGTGGAAATCTTGGTTGCATTTTGAATATAGGGTTTAGGGTCTTTTTCTCTCACCCTGTCCTCTCACTTTATCTCTTTGCCTACATTGAGCTCTCGGATGTCCTATTTTTCCACACTGAAAACATTGACAAGTCTCTCTAGAAGTCCCTTGCCAAAAGGGACCCTGTCTTCCCATGTTCATCATAGTCTGGGTATAATAAGCATTTGTGCCCACTATGGCACAACATCTTATGATCTCCTCTAAAGGAGAATCTTTGTGTAGTCCCCATATAATTCTTCTGCAAACTTCATTGGCATTTTCCTTAGCCAATTGTCTAATCATAATTCTTGTAGCTACATTTTCTCCAATGGTTCTTATGACAGCATCCCACAAACATTTTGCAAACATCCCACAAAATCAGCAAAAGGTCCATTGGGACCTTGCTCTATTTTTGTGAAGGCTTCCTCCCACCCCGATCTTTCCCTGGGAGAGTACCCCAAGCTTTTATAGCAGCAGTAGCAATTTGCTTATATGCTGCTATGGGGTAATTAATCTGTGCTAAATTGTCTGCATAGTGACCTTCACCTGCTAGGTTGGTCAAAAGTGATTTGTATATTAACTCTGGTTTGCCTATTTCATTGGGCTTGTATCCTGCATAGTTCACTATACTCCAAAAGCCACACCAAGTTTTGTCTAGGTTCTAAACATGTCTAGATTTCCAATCACTAGGGGTTAAGATTTCATAAGCCAAATTCTTTAGTAACATCTTAACATAAGAGGATGTAGGCCCATAAAGAGTGCAACCCTTTTTCAAATCCTTAATTTCTTCCAGATCAAAAGGAGTATATCTTCTCCTTTGTTGACCTGAAGAATCAAGCTCTTCAATCATAGGGTATGCACTTATTTTTAAATCAGATATATCCTGTCCTTCTTTTTTTTTACTTTAACTAATGCCTTTTGTAATCTTGTTATAGGCTGCTCCATAGGTGAGGCTGATTGAGTCACTGCCTTGCCCCCTCCTCTTTCTCCCTCCACCCATGAAGGGTTAATTGAGGGAAGAGGGTCATGAGATAGGGAATGCCCTAATGGCCCCTGCTGTGAAGCACCACACTCAGAATTGTACTTAACTCCATTCTTATCTGATTCTTCATCCTTTTCACCTAGTTTATCTGGATCCTCTCCCTCCTGCTCTTTCTTCTTTTTTCTTGTTCTAAAACTTATATAATTTCTTAAAACCAGTTGTATTAAGTTATATGTATAAAGTGTTTCTTTGGAAATTGTCAGGTCCATTATCATTATAGTATTCACATAGTTGTTCTCCTACTAATTTCCACTCATCTAGATCTAATTCTTTTTCCTTAGAGAACCAACAAAATGTGTACTGTACTGTTTCTAAAAGTTCAATGATCTGCTCCCAAGTTATAATCAAACCTTGGCTTTTAATGAGTTTAACCAAGCTTTTGAAAAAGTTTCCTTGTAGTAGAGAAAACTCCTTTCTAAACATTTGTCCCATTTTAACTGGAATGCTACTTTAGCCCTTTACAAAGTTTCCTTGTCTATTTTTGTATTCACCCTGATTTCTGGGTCACAGATGAAGGTTCTTGGTCCCACATTTAGATGCCAAAATATAATGTTCTCCTTGGTTTGGTTTTCTTGGCGTCTCTCAGAGCAGCCTTCATTTTGGTTCAATAATCACCACAAGAATCACCATGGGTTAAAGTCCAATCCTTTATTGTCTCCTTCAAAGCCTTGTCTCCTTTTCTGGGGTCCTGTTACCTTTCTGAGAGTCCTCTCTTTCTCCTTGGTTCCAAGAGTGTGAGTTCCCTCCTGTCTTTTCTGCTCTCTGAATCTCTTCAAATGAATCCTGGTTGAGGCTCCTAGTTTATATGTTCTACACTAAGTATAAAAATCATTATATCACTAGGAAACCATTATTTATTGTAAGATTAAATCAATCATATTGAACCATGCTAAACTAGATAACCATTGTATCATCAATTCTATTGACTTAGCACCTTGTAAGAATCCTTTGTTTCAAGTTCAGAGTTCTGGCCCATAATATACACTAGTGGTATATGATATAGTAAGAATTCAAATCCAAGACCTCTATATCAAACTTCAATGCCTGTATTAGTATAGCACACTAAATAAGAAGTGTTGAGTTTAAGATATGGATAGAACTTCAACATAGAAATGCATGGATTCAGACTGGAAGAGAGGCTATGTGATAATTTCTGGCTATGTTAACCAATGAAACCATGAGAACTGATGAAACCTCCAGGGGGAGAAAAAAAAGATAGAAGAGAAGAGGTAAAATAGCAGATCAAAGAAACATAGATTGAGCCTTGAAAATGGTCACATTGAGAGAGCAGATGGAGAAAAAGGAGCCATTAAGAAGACAGAGGGAAAAAAATGCTTAATGGCTAGGAAAAGGCCCCAAATAATGCAGTTTTGCCAAAATTACATGAGGAGAAAGTATCAAGGAAAGGAAAGTATTCTATAGTACAAGGATAAGAAAGATAAGTGACATGGTGGATGGAATAGTAAACCTGGACTAAGGAAAACCTGAGGTTAAATCTGATCTCAGATCAGATTTCTAGTTGTGTAACCTCAGGCAAGTCAT
Source organism: Antechinus flavipes (assembly GCF_016432865.1). NCBI lineage: Eukaryota > Metazoa > Chordata > Mammalia > Dasyuromorphia > Dasyuridae > Antechinus > Antechinus flavipes. Next base: position 552,737,753 of record NC_067399.1, on the reverse strand, counting down.
TTAACCCTTTGCCTCAGTTTCCTTATGTATAAAATGAGAATAATGGAACCTTACTCCCAGAGTTGTTATGAAGATGAGAATGATGTTTGTGAAGTACTTTTGAACTTTTAAGTGCTATGTATATTGTTCTTATTTATGTTTGTGTCATTATTATTACTACAGGATAAAAGAAAATAAGAATACACCAAGGCCATTGCAAATATTTACTGGATTTTTTAAAATCAGAAACTCATGATTAATACTGACAAAATTATTTGCTGTAATTGGTTGTTTTCTTTTTAAAACCAAACTTGATTAGGAAATATAGCTTAGGAAAATGCAAAAGGATGGAAAAATAAACAAGGACTGGCATTGACTCTAAATATAGTCTGGAACTGATGACACACAATTTAAAAAATCATTTCATATTATTATGATTCCAGAGTAATAGACCAGGATTAGGTTATAAAATCTTCTAACTGAAAGGATTCAATGTAGGAATATCTTTTCCTGACATCTTTCAGTGATATCTCTCCGTTTTGAATAAACATCTTCTGGAACAGAGAACTTACTACTTTAAAAGGCATTCTGTTCTATTATTTAACAGTACTAAGAGTTAGAAAGTTCTTCCTCAGACTATGCCAAAAAACTTTCTCTATAATGTACACTTAGTTGTTTTAGTTTAGTCATTTGACAGAAATCTAATTCTTTTTTTTTTTTTTAATGGCAGCCTCAAATTTTCTCTTCTTCAGATAAACATTATCACAAATACTTTTTTCCTCATATGATATGACAAAAGAAAAGCTTTCCTTCCTTTGTCCTCATCCTCATTTTTAATACATAGAATATTTGGAATTGCTTTGGATAGTATATTGGTTTTGAAGTAAAATAACTTTGTTTTTGCTTGCCCACATTTTCATTAAGCTGGTTGATTTTCTTTGAGTATGCAGTTTGACTATATTCCTTTTAAAATGTCAGACTTGAGAACTGAACATAATAGTCCAAGTATGGCCTGAGTAGTTCATAGTAAAATAGACCTATTACCTCTTTTTATTGGGATACTATTTATTCCTACCTATACCTATCACAACTTTCAATAGTTTCTTAGCAGCTGTGTCATCATGATGATATATTGAGCTTGCTGTCAACTGAAACTCTTATCTCTCTTTCACACAATCTTCAAGTCAGGTTTCCCATTGTGTAATTGTGAGTTATCTGTTTTAATCTAAATTCTTTTAAATTTAATACTGGTGCCTCGGGCTATCACTCTCACCTATGAAGGATTTTTGGAATCCTAATTATGTCATCAACTCCTACTATCATTGTACCATGATAAGCATCTGTATCTTCATTAAAATCAGTGATAAAGCTTTTCAAATGAACTATGAAGTCCTGTGGAAGGCCTTTTTAATCCTCTTTAATCTATTTTAATTCCTTGTTGAACCAGTTCAACTTTACATTTTACTCTTTTTTGAAACTGCCCCTCTTATAATGTTGCTGATTGTGCCCTGCCAATCAACATAGTCAGAATCATAGATAACTTCTATTATTCATTGCCTTTGCTTCTAGACTTGTGCTGTACATGGGTGAAGAAAATCACATCACCATTCTTACTTGGTCTACTATAAATTTATGCTACACAACCTTAAGAGGATCCTTGCTGCTGTCAGAAGAGTGGAGAGTTGGCTAGGGGACTGCCTTCCAAGGCAATTTAAGTCTCCAATTCTATTATACCTCCCTTATCAGTCCCCTAGCCAACTCTCCACTCTTGTAAATTCTTCTAAACTTTTTCATCCATTTTCAAACCTCCCATGACTCCTTACCTCCCCACCCCCACTTCTCAGATGAGAACCTTGCTTTATACTTTATAGAAAAATTGAAGCCATTCTTTAACCATGAGCTATCTCTTCTCTCCTCTTCTACCCTCCATATCACCTGGATGCTTTCTTTAACTAGCTCTTCTTTCATCCCTTTCTCATATGAAAGGATGTTCTTACCTCTTACCAAAGCCTATGCTTCTATTCACAAAAGCCATTTCATTCCATCCTGTTTTTACCAAGAGATGTCCCTTCTACTCTAACATTATCCTCAATCTCTTCCTGTGTGGAGGCACCTTTCCTACTACCTATAAGCATGCCGGTGTCTCCAAAAAACCCTCACTTGACCTTTCCATGCCCATTATGTCACCTTATATTTCTTTTATCCTTTGCAATGAAATTCCTTGGAAAAGTAGTTTATAAGAGATGCCTCCACGTTCTCTCTTTTCACTCTTCTTTGTTGTTGCTCAGTCATGTCCAACTATTTGTAGCTCCATTTGGGGTTTTCTTGGTAAAGATATTGGATTGGTTTGCCATTTCCTTCTCCATCTCATTTTATAGATAAGGAAACTGAGGTAATGAAGGTTAAATGACTTCTAAGTCCAGATTTGAACTCAGATCTTGATTCCAGACCCAGTGATCTATGCACTGCACCTCTTAGCTACCCCTTCTCTCTTTTGAACCCCTATAATTTAACTTCCAACCACATCATACTACAAAAACTTCCTTCTACCAAGTTGTCAATGATCATTTTTTTTCCTTGACCATGTTCATCATACACTTTCTGGTGTGAATTATAGTTGTCCTTGATAGGACACTACATTGTGTATTATACAATACAATGACGTGGCATTGGGCCAGCTGAGGTTTTTGAAAAAAACTTGTTCTTGAGATCTCTTTGACATGTTTGATCAGTCTTTTCTCTTTGACACTCTCTTCTAAGTTGTTAGAACTTTTCTTATTTCTGATTTTCTCCAATAAGCCTACCTCTTTCCTCTGATATTGCCACCATGTTGGTGTAGGTCCAGTATGGATTCATACTAGAACTACAGCAGTAGCCTGCTAGTAACCCTCAAAGCCTCAAGCTTCTCCCCACTTCAAGCTATGCAGTTGCCAAAGTAATTTTCTTAAGAATAAGTCTTACAATGTCATCTCTCTATTCAGAAAAACTCCAATGACTCCCCATCACTTCTAGGATCAAATATAAAATCCTCTGGCATTCAAGGCCCTTCATGACATCCTTTCCCTTTTCCCCTTGCCCGCTCCAGTCTTCCCACATATTACTTTCTGCCATCCATGTTCTGGTCCAGTGGTCCAGGGGCCTCCATCCTTCTTGTTCTTTGAACAAGACACATCATCACCTGATTTCAGCCATTATTTTTGGCTTTTCTCCATGTTTGCAATGCTTTCCCCCCTCATTTTTGTCTACTGACTTCTTTGGATCCCTTGATGTCTCAATTAAAAATACTATCTTTTCCAATCATCTTTAATTCTAGTGAAGTCACTCTTTAAATTATTTCCTATTTTGTATACATAGCTTGTTTGTACATATTTGTTTGGCTATTGTCTTACTCTCATTAGATTCTGAGCTCCTTAAAGGTAGTGATTATCTTTTGCCACATTTTTTAATCCTTAGTGCTTAGTTCAGTGACTGGCTCATAATAGGCTTTTTAAAAATGTTTATTGATTAACAGTAGAGTCTTCCCTCCAGCTGAACAACTGGATCATTAAGCAATATTCTGAATACCATTGAGTATCAGGCAAGTACGTGACAAGCATTTGTTAGGCACTTATTGTGTTCCAGACGCTGTCAAGTACTGTAGATACAAATATAAGTAAACTTTAACAAAGTAATCCTATTTTTTAAAAAAGGAAATAAGGTTAATTTTTCCTTACTTGGTTTTAGTGAGTCCATTATGGATTCTACTGATTGCTTCTCTTCTCTCTAAATGTTCATGAACTCTCCATGTAAATAATATATTCTAGATGTTTATTGGTACTAGTGCACTTAAATAATTTGACAGTAGTTTATACATTCCACCATTGCTTGAATTTCAAAAGTCAGAATATTTGACCAGCTTCCATCATATAAAACATTTGCAATTATCCTTAATTTTTCTACATAAGTGATCAGTAGAGTTTTTCAAATTACAGGCTTCCATTAAAGGAATAAGAATAGGCAATGAGGAAACCAAATTATCACTCTTTGCTGATGATATGATGGTATACTTAGAGAACCCCAGAGATTCTACTAAAAAGTTATTAGAAACAATCCGCACCTTTAGCAAAGTTGTAGGATACAAAATAAACCCACATAAGTCATTAGCATTCTTACATATCACTAACAAAACCCAACAGTTAGAGTTACAAAGAGAAATTCCATTTAAAGTAATTACTGATTGTATAAAATATTTAGGAATCTGCCAAGGGAAAATCAGAAACTTTATGAGCAAAACTACAAAACACTTTCCACACAAATTAAGTTTGATCTAACCAACTAGAAAAATATTAAATGCTCTTGGATTGGGTGAGCAAATATAATAAAGATGACATTGCTACCTAAACTAATCTATTTATTTAGTGCTATACCAATCACACTCCCAAAAAACTATTTTGATGACCTAGAAAAAATAACAACAAAGTTCATATAGAAAAACAAAAAGTAAAGAATTTCAAGGGAATTAATGAAAAAAAAAATCAAATGAAGGTGGTCTAGCTGTACCAGATCTAAAATTATAGTATAAAGCAGCAGTTACTAAAACCTTCTGGTATTGGCTAAGAAATAGACTAGTTGATCAATGGAATAGGTTAGGTTCAAAGGACAAAACAGCCAATAACTTTAATAATATAGTGTTTGACAAACCCAAAGACACCAGTTTTGGGGATAAGAATGCATTATTTGACAAAAATTGCTGGGAAAATTGGAAATTAGTATGGCAGAAACTAGGCATTGAACCACACACCAAGATAAGGTCAAAATGGGTTCATGACCTAGGCATAAAGAATGAGATTATAAATAAATTGGAAGAACATAGGATAGTTTACCTCTCAGACTTGTGGAAGAGGAAGGAATTTATGACCAAAGAAGAACTAGAGATCAGTATTGACCACAAAATAGAAAATTTTGATCATATCAAATTGAAAAGTTTTTGTACAAACAAAACTAATGCAGACAAGATTAGAAGGGAAACAATAAACTGGGAAAACATTATTACAATCAAAGGTTCTGATAAAGGCCTCATTTCCAAAAGATATAGAGAATTGACTCTAATTTATAAGAAATTAAGCCATTCTCCAATTGATAAATGGTCAAAGGATATGAACAGACAATTCTCAGAAGAAGAAATTAAAACTATTTATAGCCATATGAAAATATGCTCCAAATCATTATTAATCAGAGAAATGCAAATTAAGACAACTCTGAGATACCACTACACACCTGTCAGATTGGCTAGAATGACAGGGAAAGATAATGCGGAATGTTGGAGGGGACGTGGGAAGACAGGGACACTGATACATTGTTAGTGGAATTGCAAACACATTCAGCCATTCTGGAGAGCAATTTGGAACTATGCTCAAAAAGTTATCAAACTGTGCATACCCTTTGATCCAGCACTGTTACTACTGGGCTTACACCCCAAAGAGATACTAAAGAAGGGACAGGGACCTGTATGTGCCAAAAATGTTTGTGTAAGCCCTGTTTATAGTGGCTAGAAGCTGGAAAATGAATGGATGCCCATCAATTGAAGAATGGTTGAGTAAATTGTGGTATATGAACATTATGGAATATTATTGTTCTGTAAGAAATGACCAGCAGGATGAATACAGAGAGTACTGGTGAGATTTACACGAACTGATGCTAAGCGAAACGAGCAGAACCAGGAGATCGTTATATATCTCAACAACGATACTGTATGAGGATGTATTCTGAGGAAAGTGGATCTCTTCAATAAAGAGAGCTAATTCAGTTTCAATTGATCAAGGATGGACAGAAGCAGCTACACCCAAAGAAAGAACACTAGGAAATGAATATAAACTGCTTGCATTTTTGTTTTTCTTCCCGGATTATTTACACCTTCTGAATCCAATTCTCCCTGTGCAACAAGAGAACTGTTCGGTTCTGCACACATAGATTGTATCTAGGATATACTGTAACCTATTTAACATGTATAGGACTGCTTGCCATCTGGGGGAGGGGGTGGAGGAAGGGAGGGGAAAATCGGAACAGAAGTGAGTGCAAGGGATAATGTTGTAAAAAATTACCCTGGCATGGGTTCTGTCAATAAAAAGTTATTTAAAAATAAAAATAAAATAAAAATAAAAATAAAACAGGTAAAAAAAAAATATGGGCTTCCAAAAAGATATTTAGCCTGTGGGCTCAGAGACATGAAATGGATAAGTACTCTCATATATTCTGATCTATTTTGGACTCCAATTTCTTTTTCACAATGTTTATCATATACTTACTAGTATGCATGAGATTTTCCTTGATAGAAAAGACTAAAATAGGACATGGACTCATGTGTTGTATGTTATAGTGGAATGGCATATGGCGCAGCTAATGTTTTTTTAATTAAAACTTATCTACAAAATACATGCATAGATAATTTTGAATATTTACTCTTGCAAAACCTCATGTTCCAATTTTTCTCCCTTCTTCCCTACCACCCCCTCTCCTAGATAGCAAGTAATCCCATATATGTTAAATATGTGCAATTCTTCTATATATATTTCCACAATTATCATGATGCACAAGAAAAATCAGATCAAAGAGGAAAAAATGAGAAAGATAACAAAAGGCAAGCAAACAATAACAAAAAAAGTAAATATAGTATACTGTGACCCCCACTCAGTCTCCACAAATTTCTCTCTAGGTGCAGATGGCTCTCTCCAAAATAAAATCATTGGAACTTGTCTGAATCACTTCATTGTTGAAAAGAGCCATGCCCATCAGAATTGATCATCATATAATCTTGCTGTTACTGTGTACCAATGTTCTCTTGGTTCTACTTACTTCACATAATATCAGTTCATGTAAGTCTCTTCAGGCCTCTCTGAAATCATCCTGCTAATTGTTTCTTACAGAACAATACTATTCCATAACATTCATATACTATAACTTTTTCAGCCATTCTCCAACTGATGGGCATCCACTCAGTTTCCAGTCTCTTGCAACTATAAAAAGGGTTGTTGCAAACATTTTTGCAAATGTCAATCCTTTTCACTTTTTTATAATCTTGGTGGGATACAGGCCCAGTGGGAGACACTGCTGGATCAAAGGGTATGCAGTTTTATGGCTCTTTGGACATAGTTCCAAATTGCTTTCCAGAATGACTGGATCAGTTCACAACTTCACCAACAATATATTAATTATTCATTTTCCCACATCCCTTTTAACATTCATCATTATATTTTCCTGTCTTCTTTGCCAATCTGAGAGGAATATAGTGGTACCTCTTAATCTGCATTTCTCTGATCAATTGTAATTTAGAGCACTTTTTCATATGACTAAAATGGTTTTAATTTTTTCATCTAAAGGCTATCTGTTCATATTCTTTGACCATTTATCAATTGGGGAATGGCTTGTATTCTTATAAATTTGAGTCAATTTATATAATTTATTTTTTTTTCAATTTATATAATTTAGAAATGAGACCTTTATCAGAAACAAGAGATGTAAAAATTTTGCCCCAGCTTTCTGCTTCCCTTATAATCTTGGCTGAATTGGTTTTATCTGTATGAAACCTTTTTTAACTTGATATAATCAAAACGATCCATTTTGCAATTCATAATATTCTCTAATTCTTCTTTGGTTACAACTTCTTCCTTCTTCACAGATCTGAGAGGTAAACTATCCTTTGTTCTTCTAATTTGCTTATGGTATTGATCTTTAGGTCTAAATCATGAACTCTTTTCAAACTTATCTTGTTATGGGGCTGTTTAGGTGTGGGTCAATTCCTAGTTTCTGCCATACTAATTTCCAATTTTCCCAGCAATTTTTCTCAAATAATGAGTTCTTATCCCAGAAGCTGAGATCTTTGAGTTTATCAAATACTAGATCACTATAGTCATTGCTATTGTATCTTCTGAACTTAACCCATTCCACTGATCATCTACTCTATTTCTTAGCCAGTACCAAATGGTTTTGATCTCTGCTGCTTTATGATATAGTTTTAGGTCTGATGTAGCTAGGCCACCTTCATTTGCATTTTTTCATTAATTCCCTTGAAATTCTTGTCCTTTTGTTCTTCCAGATGAACTTTTTTATTTTTCTAGATCTCTAAAATAATTTCTTCAGAGTTTGATTGGTATGGCACTGAATGAGTAGACTAATTTAGATAGAATTGTCATTTTTATTATATTAGCTTAGCCTACCCATGAGTACTTAATATTTTTCCAATTAATTAGATCTGCCTTTGTTTTGTATGGAAAGTGTTTTGTAATTGTGTTCATATAATTCCTGAGCTTGTCTTGGCAAAGCCTGCCAAATATTTTATATTCTCTAGAGCTATTTTAAATGAAATTTCTCTTTGTATTTCTTGCTGCTGAACTTTGTTGGTAACATATAAAAATGCTGATGATTTATGTTTGTATTATTTTGTATCCTACAACTTTGCTAAAGTTGTTAATTGTTTCTAGTAGTTTTTTAGTTGATTTTCTAGGATTCTCTATGTATACAATCATATCATCTGCAAAGGATGATAATTTGGTTTCCTTATTACCTACTCTAATTCCTTTCATTTCTTTTTTTTTTCTCTTATTGCTAAAGCTAACATTTTAAACATAATACTGGATAGTAATGGTGATAGGGGCAATGTTGTTTCATCCCTGATCTTATTGGAAAGGGTTCTAGTTTATTTCCATTACATATGATGCTTGCTGATGGTTTTAAATATATGCTACTGATTGTTTTAAGGAAAATTCCATTTGTTCCTATACTTTCTAGTGTTTTTAATAGGAATGGATATTGGATTTTGTCAAATGCTTTTTCTGCATCTATTGAGATAATCATATGATTTTTATTAGTTTTGTTATTGATATAGTCAATTATGCTAATAGTTTTCCTAATATTGAACCAGGCCTGCATTCCTGGTTATTAATATTACTTGGTCATGGTGTATTATCCCTGGGATAAATTGGTCAGCTAAGGTTTTTGAATAAGACAAGTCTTAAAAATAAAAATAAGAAATATAATAATTCTAATGTTTCCCCAATATACTAATGTTTTAACTTTTCAGAAGGCTTATTAGTCATGAATCAGAAAACAAAATTAAATATAAAGCATCATATCTACTTAACAAAATGTTAGGCACCCAACCTTTTGTAAATAATAATAACAATTTGCATTTTAATAACAATAATTAGCATTTATAGAGTATCAACTACATGACAGATCCTGTGCTAAGAATTTTAAAAATATTTTCTTACTTGATCCACATAGCAACTCTAAAAGGTAGGTGCTATTATTATTCTTTTTTGCAGCTGAGGAAACTGAGAAAATTTTTAAGTTAGGTGATTTGCCCAGTCATACAGTTAGTAAGTCCCTGAGGCTGGATTTGAACTCAGGTCTTCCTAACTTCACGCCCAGCATCACATCTATTTCATCCCCTAGCTGTATAGTTGTTTCTTGAAGGTAATAAGGTAATTTTCTCACAATAATTCTGTAAAATAGACATTTTATGCCCATTATTATTTCTGATTTACAGAGTATGGTATGCCAGTTTACCGAGTGATCTTTTAGTGCTCTTTCAGTTACATCTCTGACCAAAATTGGTTTAACTTATAATGGCCCATAAAATACAATGAAAATATGGAGATAGATATAGATATAAAGTCACAACAAAATTTATGAGTTTTAATTGATGACAATATCACAAAAAATAAAAGGAAAAGTTGATTCACTTTTAACATAATGTTAGATATACTTCTATTTCCACACAAGAGGAAAGTTTTTCTTTCTTTGTTCTTACCTTCATTCTATAAGTACAGAGAAAATATAGATTGTGCTAGAGACCATATTTACTTTGAAGTAAGATAGCTATTTATCTTAGTTTTCCACAAAATGTATTTGGAAAGGTGCTATCATCTAATAATAAAGGCATAAAAATCCAAAGAGAAAACCATTCTTATGCCTGAAAGCACACATGAAACATTTTGTCTTTTGGATAACATTCAAGAGATCACTGCTTCATGTTTATGCTTGTTTTAAGCCAACTATGCCCTAATGACAAGATTCTTAGGCACAGCTGGTAAGAAGCTATGAATATAAACTTAAATCACTACCACTCTTACTCCTTAGTTTAAAAAATTGTTTTTAAAAATATCAAATAGCATAGTTTCCTAACATTTCCACAAAAATCCTCAAATGAAATTCTTTTGTTTCACCAAATTAATGGGCAAAGTGACTCAATTTGGATCATTATAAAACTTCAATGACTACAGATTTTAAAAAATCTTACAAAAATACCATTATCAGAAAGTACATGTTTTTCATGTTTGTTAAAAATTAAGGCATAGGATAGTCTTCTTCATTTTTCCTCTAGCTTACAACCCCTCCTCCAAACTCAGTTGTAATTAGCCATTTAATAATTTTTATTAATATATCAATCATCTGTGAGTTTATATGAGAACTCCCTTCACAAGAAATAATAACTCATTTCTAATTTAGTAAATAATTACTAAGGCTGAGGCTGAGTATTTAAATAATTTGTCCATGGTTACAGAATTACTAAGCATCAAAGGGAAGATGCATGAAAATGTTGGTTTTTCTTTATTCTATTAATCATCAAAAAGTATTTTTATAGGTTATTGCTAGATGAGGTCCCTTTAATTTTATGACAGAAAAAAAGGTATTGAATCATGAGTCTAAAGCATTTTTCACTGCATTTTAAGGTGAATTTCATTTAAGTAAAGCCAATCTGTTGAAAGTAAATGTAAGTGTGCTTAACCAATCTTCATACATTTATAAATTTCTCCTATTTAGTCCTCAGGAATTCATAAAATCCAAAACTTTAGAAGGAATTTTAGAGAACACTTAGACTCCATTTTATAGATGAGGAAATTAAATCAGAGTGAGGTTAAGTGTCTTGCCCCCCCAAAAAAAGCTGCTACTGTGCTGCTTGTAGACACAGATCAGCAGGGGAAACATCACCCTAAATCTTCCCCACTTCTTCCTTTCACATTAACAGTTAAATCCCTGCCCACCAAAAAAAGGGGGAAATGATATAAATAAATAGGATAGCCTTAATTATATGTTCTCATTGCTATTTTTCTTACCATAATAACTGTTTATCCCTTGAACCTATGCCCTGGGATAACTTTAAAAATAGAATTAAGTAAGTGTATCAAATAAATTACCCACAAATGAAAGGGTCTAGAGAATTACTACCTGCTATTAGTTATTCTTTGGTATTACATTTGTGATGAACCTTGCATTGAAATCCCATCATTATCCATACCACAGGGTTATACTTGAATTGTGAAAATGAAGGAAAGCGTTTTTTTTCCCTTTTCTTTTGAGAAAACAGTGCTGAGCATCATTAAAGGCTGAGAAAATGGTAGAATCACCTATGGCCACCATATTGTACTGCACATCATATCCAGACAATAAGTAATTGATTCAATCTTACAAATTGAATTACTTCTATTAAAAATAAAGAGAGCTCATTATTCTCAAAAGTGAGTGAGTTATAACAATAACTCAGTTAAAACAACCCTGACTTCAAAGTACCCTTGATTTTTAAAGAAAATAAAACTTGATATATATGACCCTGTTCAAAAAAACAATATTCATGAAAATCTCACTATACATATTATAAATAGAAGATAATCTACATTGTATTGGGAAATAGTATGACATGTTAGAAAAAATAGGTGAAGAGTTGGGAAAAAATCAACTTTGAATTCCAAATCTGAAATTTTATAATTGTATGGCATTGGACAAGTCATCCCTTTTTGAGCTGTATTATCTTTCTCTATAAAATGAAAAGAATAATACATGTAGTGACTTCAATGAATTGCTGCAAATCACAAAGAACTATTATCAACATTAATTATAAGTGTTAAAATTAGTTGAACAAATAACATCTATTTTCTAAATAACAAACTCACTTCAGGCACTCAAACCATATTACAGTTTACTAGATTACAAATGAAGTTTACTTTTATAGAATAGTTTAAAAAAAAAAAGTAAGGTTCCTAAGTCAAGAGTGCTACTCAGTAGTTCCAGTTTTATCATTTTCTTGTGGTATGACCTCAAGTCAAAAAACAAGCCTAGAACCAAGGTTAAATGACAAAGGAAAGATACTGACATGAGTTCAATGCTCTAGTGAGAAATTATACAAATCAAGAGGGCAATCTTGTACAGGCTATCTTTAGATAGAAAGGCTATTTGATCTTAAATTCCTTTTACATAAAATGAGATGACTGAATTCTCTAGCTCTAAAATTTAGCTTCTAGGTTTTCCCTTTGTTAAACTACACCTGGCTCACCAACAGATACAACAAAGATAAATTGTCCAATAATTTTGAGTTGGTACTAATGCTGCCAAGGACCTCCAGCAATAAGGACCATGGACTGTCCCTCTTAGAAACCTTGACTAAAAAGGTGAAGATCTTTCAAAATATACTGTATCCTATATTTCTTCCTTTAGTTTAGTAATACAATGATGACAAGAAGATAGAAAAAATTTAAACATAAACCACTAGAACAAAGAAAATCTGAGTCTCTAAGATCATACCATGTTCATCACAGTGAGGATGAATCTCTGTGCAGCTTCAGCACCATGATATCGAACCATATCAGCATCAGCCACAACCAAAGTTTCCACAGTATACTCATTGTTGAGTCTAATGGCATTCCTTCGCTCTCTCCAATCACTAGTAGTTTTGCTCTTTTTTGCTTTCTTCTTTTCTAGAAAAAAAAAAAGGAGATATATAAGAGACTTTTTCAAAATTATCACACAAATAAGCATTTTCACAGGGATTTTTGTAATGCTAATTCCAATGAAATTATCTTTAGAATGGTCTCTAAGCTAAAATAAAGTCTTATGTAATCTTCAAATCAATATAGCCAAGGAATAATTTATTGTACAACTCTATATGTTCAATTGAAAGGAAGAAGAGAAACAAATGCACACACACACACACACACACACACAAGAAAAATAAAAGTAAAATTCAATGAACTCAATATTTAAATGGAACTAATATGTGAACAGGCATAATCAAAGCTGTTCTAGAAAGTAGAAATTTTGTCTGCAATTTTAGAAAAACAATCTGTCTCCATCAGTGGAACAAGTGATAATGACAGAATGATTAAAAAAGATGTGTGGATGGGGAGACAGAAGAAGTAAGGGTTTGGGTAGAGAATGATCAGAAATTATTTAATGAAGACACTGTTCAATGACACTCTACTTGAAAAATGTTTTTGAAAGGGTTTGCTGCTAATTTTGTCAAGAACGTTAATAGGCTTCTATTATACAGAATACCTGTGAGGAGACATGACAATCAGACTAAAATAACTATTTTAGAAAGGTCATAATAAGAAAATATAATATAAATGGTGAATAGGAGAAATTATAACAAAAATGCAATGAAATAATTATACACATGCTAATGTGCATGTCACTTAAAATGAGAGATCGAAGTTTTTTTTTTCCTTTTCTTTTTCTTTGAAATGAGGACTCCCTATCTTACCTAGATGAGAAATGCAACAGCCATTTTGAGTCCATTAATGATACCAGCAGAGAACACTTGATCCTTCATTTCTGACCACAGCTGGTTCATATTGCCTCAGTTAGCCCACTGAACTCTTATTGAGAAGGGCTTAATCATATTGATGCTGGGCTTAGTGCAGATACCCAAGTGACTTAGCTAACTGATGTTCAGAGCTCCCAAGCTCAAGTGATTCACCAGCCTTAGATTCCCCAGTAGCAGGCATTACAAGCTTGTTATACCATGCCTACCTTGCTTTTTCCATAGCAGGAAGAATCATTATTGAGTTAATAAATTATCTCCACTTTACATCTAATATTAATTTCAAGTTAACTATTAATCTAGTGTATTATGTAATAATACAGTCTGTATTCATGGGGATCCATAAAAATGCAGGATTATCTATTAATGAAATTTCTTTAATTCCACATATTTGTTTGAATCTCATAATTACCTTATTTAACATTAATCAGACTTAGCATTTTCCTGGGGAAACAGATCTGGTTATGGCATAAAGCACAATATCAGTTAGGTTAACCCTTCCCATTACTAAAGACCTATCATTATTTTTTTACAGGAAGAAAGTAAAAACCTAAAAATTCAAAAGAAGCCATGGCCATTTAGAATCAGCTTATTTTCTGTCTTCTATGAAATCATAGCCATCTGTGCTCTTAAATCCAGAAAAGACTGTCTTTTCTAAGAACAGGTTTCCCAAAAATCTTGAGCATTTATTAAAAAGTTACATTTCCCATAAATCCTCTCAGTCAGAAACTCATCCATCTAGAAGAGAACTCAGCGATTTTCTTAGACTTCACACCAATCTCTTTATCCCCAGATCATGTATCTATCTGCACCTTTTATCATCCATCCGTGATTCCAGCCTTACATAGTTTTCTAGCTTTGTTATGGGAACATGGCTCCTATTTTTAACCTGGCCTCATCTTCCTAGCCTCAAAAGGAATCTACCAGTATCAATCTCCAGTTTTCCTGATCAAAATTTTAAATTAGTCATCTTCAACACTTGTGCCCCGATGCTATAGCAATTTTACCTTCTACAAAATCATTCCAAAACCTATCAGTCAAATACTGCCCAACTTCCATCTTCTGATCAAAACCAGTTGAAACTGTTTTGCCTTAGATTTTGACATCTCACTTGCAGATCTCTGATATTATTAGGACAGTTAGTAGTACACTGGATAGAGTGATAGGATGGGATCAGGAAGACTCTTCTTCCTGATTTTAAATCTAGATTCAAATACTTAATAACTACATGACCCTGGACAAGTCATTTAAGCCTGTTTGCCTCAGTTGCCTCATCTGTGAAATGAACTGGAGAAGGAAATGATAAACCACTCTAGGACCTCTGCCAAGAAAATCTCAAATGGGGTCAGGAAGAGTCAGACAAGATTAAACAATGACTGAGCAAACAAAACAGTCTAGTTATCTGTAAAATGGTCAGTGATTTGCCCAAGATTACACAGTAAATATGTGCCAGAGAAATGAATTGAATTCCAGTTTTCCTGACACTGATATAAACAAACTATCATTGAGCTTTTGAAATTGAAGTCAATCAATCAACAAGCATTTATTAAGTAGTTAATAGGTGGTGGGCTTTGTCCTAACTATTAAGGAAAAAATGACAAAAGTGAAACAGTTAAAAAAAAAAGAATGAAATTATGAAGTTGGGACATACAGTGAACAGATTTCTAGATATGATCTAGCACAGATCTCAGTTCAAATTTGACCTCAGACATTTACCAGCCACATAATGCTGATAATACTTAACTTCAGCTTGTCTCATTTTGGCATCTGAAAAATAGGAAGAATGGCTGTGAAAAAGATAAAGTGTTTATAAAGTGTTTTGCAAACCTTTAAGAGCCATAAATGCTATTTATTATGATGATAATTTACAAGTGTGATTATTGTTCTTTTTTGCTTTGATAATTAGCCTGCATTGATCCAATCCTTAGTCAAAAAACAATAAAACAAATCCTATTTGCTACATAACTAATAAATGAGCCATATGAAGACTATGATGGTTTATGTTTTATTTTTTAACTCAAAAAATTGTTTTAAGGTACCACAAAGTCACATCATCTGATCGAAGATAGAAAGATAGAAGCGTGAAGGGGAAAATTTTGGCAAAATGAAGTAAATCCATAATAGGACTTCAGGGGCCTCACTATGTCTAACAACTAGATCAGTCACTGAAGTCCCAGATGTCAATATCTGAAGATTGCATGGAGAAGAACACACATATAAATGAGTTTGCCACTGCCTTGGCATATGCATGCTCTCATCAATCTCCTTAACTTATCTTGTCAATTATTCTAATCAATTATCCTC
The DNA here is from genome assembly GCF_016432865.1 of Antechinus flavipes. Classification (NCBI taxonomy): domain Eukaryota; kingdom Metazoa; phylum Chordata; class Mammalia; order Dasyuromorphia; family Dasyuridae; genus Antechinus; species Antechinus flavipes. The sequence continues at coordinate 552,721,897 of NC_067399.1, read as the reverse complement.
AAGCTTTGCCCATCCCACCATCCTTCCATACCATTGTGACTGTTATCTAAGTTATCTATCTTAGGAGACAGGGGGTGGGGAGGAGGATGAGGAGAAGAGAGTTAGAGAGTTTTGTTTTTCCCAAACAAAAGTATCTGACAGACCACAAGATGAATTAGCACAGTCATAAACAGCAGCAGTTTCTAAAACTTGTGACTTCATTCAACAAACACAAATTATCAAGCAATGCATTAAGAGTTAAGGGAAGATACAAGGATAAATAAGGCAGCCTCTGTACTTGAGCAACAGAGATAAAAGTCCACAAGATGCACGGATAAAGATAATGATAAGAATGTGTGGACTATCTAAGGGGAGCACAAAGTGACATAAAATTAGGGGGTGCTTTTAAACTATATTTGCATGTGTGAATGATGAACACAGTAATATAGTTCTTGAGCATAAAGAAAGCAAATCAGGCTTTCTAAATTAACTCAGATACCCTGCTTGGAGGAATTGAATCATCAAGTCTGGAAGGAATAGAAAAATTCTGCTGAATAGCAAAGATATTCTTTCCTGGCTATTTGCTGATTGGTGGGTATCTTAGTCACACAACAGAACTCTTGGGAGATTCTAACCAAGCCTGGTTTTAATAATTGGATCTTTCCATACTAGCCACTATACTGTCCAGTCTAGACATGAAACCCTGGGGAACTTAATCCTTTCATATTCAGAATTCATGCTCTAGACTCCCTTCACCCATGCTGACTGGTAGTTATCTCAACAATTCACTACAGCTTAACCCAGATTCCAATCATGCTTGACTTCATTATCAACATTTCCACACCAGCCACCATGCCATCCTCCATTCCCCTCTATGATGGTTCCTTGGGGAAGGTATCTCAATCTACTCCTCTGTGACTCTGCTCATGAACCTCAAACACCATTCTATTAAGGGTGTTGTTTCCTCATTAGAATATAAGCTACTTGAGGGAAAGTACTAATTTTTATTTATTTGTATGCTCAGTGGAGCCATGGAGGCAAGCACAGTGCTTGCTACACAATAAGCACTAGATAAATTTGTTTTTTTCATTCACTCATTCATAGTTTCCCTTCATAAGACCACATGCCTAATCAGTCTCATGCTCTATCAGTGCACAACCTGATCCCTTTGCCTGTACTCTGGGAAACACTTAAGAATTTTCCTGATCCTGTTGCAATCTCTGCCAGCACACTCTACTCCTGTTCTAACAAACTGTATTGTGGTATTAAGGAATGGAATTTGAATGACACAATATCTGAAATTTGGACAACACAGGATCATTGTGTATCTCCCAGAAACTGTAGAAAGAATGAAATACTATATTCTAGAAAATAAAGAAACGTAAGACAAAACTTAAAATGACATCCTCTGCAAATCTAATCATTAATAAAAAATCTGAGAGGACCTTAAAAGTGTAGCATTTAGAGTGTTAAGAAAGAACAGATTTTTCAATTTATAAATTCTTCAAGCTACACAGAATGGATAATGTAATTACTAAGAAAAACACAAATAATTTAATAATTACTTCATCTCTAGAAACCAATAAAAAGAAAAATAAATAGAAACACATATATTTAAAATAGCATTAGATGAATAATTTAGAGATTTCTGAAAATATTCAAGGTATTAAAGATAAAAAGAAGAATTTTTAAAAATACAAGAAGTGATGGTAGAGGAAGAGGCTTGAAATATCTCCTGTATTTTAAAATATTGAATTGAGGAATGGAAGAGTGCATAGAGGGGAGGTGAGAGGTAAAAGATGTATATTAATCAAAAAGAATATTGTAAAAAAATAAGTCCAGAATATCTCAGCAAAAAAAAGATCTATAAAAAATAAGAATGAATGCGTTCACAGGAGGAAAAGAAGAAAATTTCAACTCCCATTGCAAAAATATATTCTACAATGTGAGATGAGGACCATGCATATGCCAAAGTCAACTGGATTCAGTTGGGAATAATAAATTGTCATATTTTCATCATAAGCACATAAATCTCAGAAATCACCAAGGGTTACAAATCAGGGTTTATTGTTTTTATTGATTTTCTAGACGAGAGGAATCAAATAGAACCAGATTAAAAAGTAATTATTAAATATTTAATAAAATAAATAACATTCAATAGAACATAGATAATATTAATATGAGCTTTTTAATGTTAATGTATAGACTGTAGGGGTCCTTATGTACAATTTAACAGACCCTGTTTCCATTTGAATTTGATACCACTGAAAGAGATGGAGAAAACATTTATAATAAAACAATAGAAAGAGAAATCCCATTTAAAATAATTTCAAAATGTATAAAATATTTGATTATCAACCAACCAAAGCAAATGAGATTTTTTTTTTTTTAGTTTTATTTTAGAGGCATTTGAATTTAGTGATTTGCCCAAGGTCACATAGCTAGTAAGTGTGTAAGTGTCCTCAGTCCGAAATTGAACTCAGGGACTCCTGACTTCATGGCTGGTGCTCTATCCACTGCGCCATCTAGCTGTCCTCAAATGGGACTCTCATAGCTTAAATTGCAACAAAAAATAGCAATTTTAAAAAATTAAAAATAATTCAGAGTATTTGGGAAGATCTGTATTTGTGAGACACATGAAATCAATGCCAAAATAAAATATGGACAATAATTATAAATCAGGCAAATTAAGACAGTACCAAACAATATAAATATATGCTGATCAGATCCAATAAAATCATAAATACCAAATTATTTTTAAAATTTTAAAAACTTATTTTCTGTTAACAAATAATGACAAAAGTGGAAAGAAATATGTCAGACCAATTACTTGTTAAATGGGGGAGATATTGTTTGAGGGAAGAGACTTTATATTGGTTGTGACTGTGTTTTTTGTCAAGATCAACAAAAACAAAAACAAAACTAAGGCAAAACAAAATAAGATGATAAAGTTTGAAAAAGTAGCTGGACTTAACCAAATACACACTGAAAAAACCCATATTGTAAGCAAAACAATTTTAAAAGCCCTTAGGGATCAATTTTCAATGTATGTCCAAGAGAAGTTACCAAAAAAATGGGAAAGATTGCAAATGATTTTATTATCAAAAAGATGAAAAAAGACATCAGCAACTACTGATACCTACTTTCATATACCTATTTTCATGTAAAATCTTCATGAGAATGACTTATGCACAAAATAACCAAAATAAGTTGAAGGGAACATGCAAGCTTTCCTAAACAATTTTCAATAACAAACATCTACAATCACATATTTCACTGAAGTGTAGAATATACAAGAAGATCCCATAGCATCCATCATCTGTTGATTACACAAACAAAAAAGTATTTGTTTCAGTAGAAAAAAAAATCTATCCTAAATAATGTTTACATTACATTTAAAAGGTTTTATATATATATAACCAATGTAGTCAAGATTAGAAGGGAAGCAGAAACCTGGGAAATATTTTTTTTTACATGCATTGTTTCTGATAAGGGTTCTGATAAATGTTTCTAAAATATATAGAGAACTGACTCAAATTTATAATAACAAGTCATTCCCCAATTGACAAATGGTCAAATCTGTATGCATAATTTACAGTCACTTCTAGTCATTTGAAAAATGCTCTAAATTACTGTTGATTAAAGAAATTCAAAGAAATACAACTCTGAGGTACCACTTCACCACTCCCAGATTGACTAAAATGACAAGAAAAGATAATGAGAACTATTGGAGGAGATGTGAGAAAAGTGGACAACTAATGCATTGTTGGTGGAGTTGTAAAATGATCAACCATTCTGGAGAGCAATTTGGAACTATGTCCAAATTTTTAAAATATGCATACCCTTTGATTCAGCAGTATCTATAATGGGTCTGTATTCCAAAAAAGATCATAAAAAAGGGAAAAAGACTAAATGTGCAAAAAATTTTGTAGCAGCCTTCTTTTGAGGACTTTTGAAATGGTAAGAAACTAGAAATTGACTGAATGCACATCAGTTGGGGAATGGCTGAATAAGTTATGGAATATGAATGCAATAAAATATTACTGTTCTCTAAGAAATGATGAGTAGATTGATTTCAGAAAAACCTAAGAAGACTTACATGAACTGATGCTAACTGAAGTGAGCAGAACCAAGACAACATTGTACGCAGCAGCATCAAGATTATGTGGTGATTAACACAATTATGTAATGGACTTTGATATTTTCAATAATAAAATGATTCAAGACAATTCCAAGACTTGTGATGGAAAAATCAACATCCAAAGAGAAAACTATGGAGATTTAATGTGGATTAAAGCATAGTATTTTCATTGCTTTCAGGGTTCCCCCCCCCAGGAAAAACTTGGAACACAAGATTTTGCAAAGGTGAATGTTGAAAACTATCTTTATATGTATTTTGAAAAATAAAATGCTGTTTAAAAAGATATATGTATGTATATAGTTTTCTTTCCACAAAGTATCTTACACAGAGATATTAAGATTATGTAAGAGTCTTTGAAGAAGAAAATCAGAAATTAGTTTTGCTCAGTGATCCTCTGATTACCAATATCAAGCAATGTATAAAAAATGAAAACTTGCTCACCAAAGGTGTTCACCATATAGAGAATATAAAAATGAAAGAGTTGAGCCTTATAGATGATGAAGTTCTATAAATATTCCTGTGGTGAATAATACTGCACTGGTAGAATCAAAGCTTGAATACTATAGTTCTATAAATTATATCTATAGCCACAGATGTTACAATCAAACATTTCTCATTGGATATGCTTATGTAATTTAGAGAAGAAAAGATAAAAATTATACAACTTTTTTTTTTTTTGCTACTGGGAAAAATGTCTAAAAGAGATGGTAGTTGGAGACTTAGGCACAAATTATACACATAACATTACTGGGACAATTGTTGGGGAGAGAGAGAGAGAGAGAAAGACAGAGAGAGATTGATTTTGCATTTGGGTAAGAACACATGCATTAAAGATAAATATGAATTGAGCAGGTAAGAATGTTTCTTGCATGAGTCTTTGAATTAGAGATAATGAAGTAGAGGGAAATAAATTATAATTTATTGACTTAGCAATTCACAATAGAATTTGAAAAATTAAAACAGATGTATAAGGAATGATTATTGCCTATAATACAGCATAAAGATAGATGGATAGCAGCCCATATAAGGCACAGTGGCTAGAATACAAAGGCTATATAACACAGATAACTCAAGTGGTACACTAGTATCCATGAAATATCCAAATACCTAAAGGAAGGCCTCTAGTGAATTTAGCAGATTGGAAGATTTATGGGAGGACATAGATAGGAATCATATATGATGAGAAGATACAGAAGGATTGTAATCAATCTACATAGGTGAAAATTGTGCCTATACCCAGGAGATCTTGGATCCATCAAAATATAGAAATAATTATGAATGCATTTTCATTATAATTTATTTCCCTCTACTTCATTATCTCTAATTCAAAGACTCATGCAAGAAACATTCTTACCTGCTCAATTCATATTTATCTTTAATGCATGTGTTCTTACCCAAATGCAAAATCAATCTCTCTCTGTCTTTCTCTCTCTATCTCTCTCCCCAACAATTGTCCCAGTAATGTTATGTGTATAATTTGTGCCTAAGTCTCCAACTACCATCTCTTTTAGACATTTTTCCCAGTAGCAAAAAAAAAAGTTGTATAATTTTTATCTTTTCTTCTCTAAATTACATAAGCATATCCAATGAGAAATGTTTGATTGTAACATCTGTGGGTTATAAATGGTTACTTGAAAAGCAGTGAAACCAAAACATTTAATTTGCCAAATTCAGAACATTGCAAGTTCTTCATTTTAGACTGAAGTAAAAAAAAAAAAGATTTTATTCAGTCCTGGAAACCTGCCAATTTAGGGAGTTACCAAAGACTAACAGCTGCAACTCCAAAGTTGTAATTTGTAGTCACTCATATCTACCGCCTGTGGGAGAGAGGACAGACTACCTTGCCTATATAACAAAACAAACTGAAACCCAACTCCCAGGACAGATCCTAGCTTTTTCCCCAAACCCTTCTTTGAATCAAAGACTTTCTTGGTATCATTTTTACAATTAACACCAGAAGGCACATTTCAAGTTTGGCAGTGACAAAGTATTCCTGATTATGTACTTTTGTTATATGAAAATTATTACTCAGTATTTTCAAATTACTGAATAATAAAAATCTCAGAGCTACAGAGAGCACTGAGCATAAACAAAGACAGAAACCAAGATGCAAACTTGATCTGCTTGCAAATATGTACCCCCACAATCCAGAAGACAAGATAGATCATTGTCAATTTTCAAAGTCAGTATTTTAAAATTGATCTTATTTGTATTGATGTCTTGGTTCTTATCTCAACTTCAATTATGAACATCTCTCTTCTTTCCCCTACCCAGGGAACTATCTTGTATGGGAAAAATTCAAAATGAGAGGGCAGAAATTAATTCATCAAAACAGATGAAAATATTCACTGTTTGACAATATACACAATGTTGCATATATGCAAATCCCTATCAAAGTCAGGAAAGGAAGGAGGCACTTTTTCTCAACTCTTCTCTTGGGCTAAATTTTTCAATGTAATTTCTTTAAGGTGTTTTTTTAAAATGTTCACATTGTGAAAATTTTCCTGCTTCTGCTTATTTCCCACAGCTTTGATTTCTATGCCTTCCTATCTTTTAAGTTTTTCATATTTGTCATTTCTTACAATGCAATATTTATTGTGATTTGTTTAGTTATTTCTCCCATCAATGAGCCTACTTTGTTTCCAGTATTATTGCTACTATACGAAGTACTGCTATGAATATTTTGGTAAATATAGTATCATTCTGTAACATTCTCAGCTTTATGACAAGAAGTAAACTCTCTAGGTTAAAGGACATAGTACTTTAATCACTTTTTTTAGGATAATCCCAAATTGCTTTCCAGAATGGCCCAATGTTTATTACATTTATATCTTGTTAGAAAGTTATACCTTTAAATCTATTATTTGGGGACACATACAACGTACAATCTTTTTTATTATTGTAGCTTTTTAGTTACAAAACATATGTACCATATACGTGGGTAATTTTTCAACATTGACCCTTGCAAAACCTACTGTTCCAACTTTTCTCCTTCTTCCCCCAATCCTCTTCCCAAGATGGCAGGTAGTCCAATACATGTTAAATACGTTAAAGTATATACAACATACAATCTTAAATTAAGAAAGGAAATCCTCCAGATACAACAATAAAAAGCTTCCCTAAAGCACAAACTTGGATTAACTCTTGGACTTTATGCATTAGCTTCAATTAGAATAATCCTCTTTTTCACTATACCTTATCCCCAGATCATCTTGCTTCCTATGAAAACAAACAGCATCTGGCTGTCAAGGAATCTACACCTAGAAATATATTGTAAAAAATAATTAATCAAGAATAATTATTTCTTATAAATAAACATATAGATAAAATCAAACTGGCTATGGCTAAAGAATGGAAGGTAGGAAAAATTTACCCTCATTTTGCCAACATCTTAATAGATTATTTCATCAAGTACTACTAAATGAATCTCTATGATCTCTTAACAGCTCCAACAACAACCATCCATGTTATCTAAGAAATCCTGGGTTATCACTTTTAACATGAATTCAAACATTTGTGTATAAAATCTAATCAAAAATAAATATAACATTTTTGAGTGCTAGTGGCAGAGGTTAATTTCTCCCTGGTAAAGGCTACTATTCTAAAAAGCAACATCATCTGGAACCATAGTAAAGAAAGAACCCAATAGAAGAGAAGGCAGTCATTTCCTTTCTAATATTAATCCATTTGGTCCCAAAAAGGATTCTAGTCCAGTGCAGAATGCATTACTTTTGTGTCTTTTGAGGATTGTTAGTTTAATATTTACTTCAACACTTTAATGAACACTAAATTGCATTTTTAAAGAGGCAGACCAAGGCAGCTATTTATTGACCTAATAATAATAATAAGTATGTATCTTCCTAGAGTTTATATAAAAAATATGACAGAGAACCTTCTAAGAAAGATATGTCAAATAAGATGAATACTACCTAGTTCTAGTATAATCAGGAAGAACTTAGAAAATATTACTAAAGATTACAATCTTAGAAGGAAATGAAGATCTTAGGGGCAAAGATTTTTGTCTCTTAAGATTGATATTTATGAAGAACAGCCTTACTTTGGGAAAGTAAATAGCTAGTTTAAAATATGGTGTCTGAGAATGAGACATATTTCTGGACTAGAGTTTAGAACATAAAAACAATAGACCACTGGCTAGGGATGAAATATGTTTAAGAAAGACAGGTAAGAATATGTTTGCTCTACCCATAACAAATATCAGTAAGGCTTTAAAATGAAAAACAAAGGAGGAAAAAAAACTGCTATATACATCTACCAATCATAGATAGTAGCTGAACTATCAGAAATCTAATGCAGTCTGTTGCTGTAACTAAAAGGAGTTTTGCACAAGAAATAGGCAAAACAGTCAATTCTAAAAAGCAATAAAGTCCTTTTATTTTGAGTGTATAAGGGAAAGCTGCTGGGGATATTAGCCCTAGACTTGGAACAAAGTAAAGAAATGGGGAACAAAAGAATGATACCTAAGTAGCATCCATCTACAAAACTGGGCAGCATCTTTCCTCCAAAAATAAAGTAGCCTATGCCCAAAAATTGAGACAATAGTTGATTACTACTATTGGTCAGTGAAGCAAAAATCAGAGCTATCACTGGAGAGACTCAGGAAGAAGGAGGGAAAACATAATGTTTTTGCAAAAGGCTGTCACCAGAATTTGACACATCAGTACATCATATTCTTGTCAGTTCAATGGGTGAGCCACTGGGAAACATTCATGATAGTAGGTCAGGAAAACTGAAGAGGTATAGGCATTTACATTAAAAATCTACATCAGAATCTAAGATGGTAATAAACTAATAATAACATTGTTTTCTCCTGGTCTTTTCTATATGAGCATTCCTTTTCAGTGTCTATGGCCAGATCTTCATCCAGGTCATGCCTGATAACCATGGATGTCCCTCTTGCCTCCTTAGTGACTCAGGACATTCTCCTTGGCTGTCCTCCATGCCTAAAAAATGTCTCTCTCCTAATCTCCACTTTCTGGGTTTCTAGCTTCCTTCAAATCTCAGTTAAAATCCTACAGTCCACTAGATAAGACTCTATAATAAACTTCTACAAGAAACCCCCTCTGATTACTCTTACTGTTGATGCCTTCTCTTTGTAAGCATCTCTCATTTACCCTAAATACAGCTTATTTGAAGATAGTTATTTGGAAGTTGACTCCCTCACTAGATTATTTGCTCCCTGATAGCAGGAATTGTCTTCTGTCTTCCTTGCTATGCCCAGTGCTTAACATAGTGACTGGTATACTCGGTGCTTAATAAATGTTTATTGATTAGCTAAATATGAAGAATAACAAGTGGCTTCTACCCTCCTAGAGTTTATAGTTTTATGGAACCTTAATGTGGTGTAGACATTTTGCTTGTAGCACAGATATCAATTAAAGTACATATTTAAAACTACTCTATTGATTTTTTTCAGAAACAAAACACTGACACACCCTAAATACCTGGATGCCATGGTGACAGACAGCTTAGAAAGATAAATCTGGAAGAGAAAGTCTTGTAAGAGAGAATCTGATGTATTCTGATGGAAGTGAATTTCTTTGACAAAGAGACCTAACTCAGTTTCAATTGATCAAGGATGGACAGAAGCAGTTACACCCAAAGAAAGAACACTGGGAAATGAATGTAGACTATTTGCATTTTTGTTTTTCTTCCCGGGTTATTTTTACCTTCTGAATCCCATTCTCCCTGTGCAACAAAAGAACTGTTCGGTTCTGCATACATATATTGTATCTAGGATATACTGCAACATATTTAACATATATAGGACTGCTTGCCATCTAGGGGAGGGGGTGGAGGGAGGGAGGGGAAAAATCGGAACAGAAGTGAATGCAAGGGATAATGTAAAAAATTACCCTGGCATGGGTTCTGTCAATAAAAAGTTATAATAAAGAGAGAGAGAGAGAGAGAGAGAGAGAGAGAGAGAGAGAGAGAGAGAGAGAGAGAGAGAGAGAGAATCTGAACAATAGAATGAGAAATTACTAATCAGCAAAGAGGCAACTGATTTTTTTTCAAACACACACACACACACACACACACACACACACACACACAGTGTTTCCCAGAAAGTCCCTGACTTTAAAAACTAAAATTTAAAAAAAAGTTGCCTATATGGTCCAATGAAAGCTTTGATGGTCATCTTTAAAATGAGGGAAGAATTATTTACAATGAGACAGATACTTTAATTGGAAGCTTTAGTTTCATAGATTCAAAATTATTCCTAGCCAGGTGAATATTTAGACAATTGCATAGAATTCAACTTTCTCCTTTTCATAAAAAAGGCAAGAATAAATTATGAGACTAAATATGAATTCTTTAATTTCCTCTAAGTTCAAACCATTTTCAATGTGGACAGATTTTTTTGTGTGTGTTAATTCCATACAAATGTTGAGATTCAATTTGCTGGACTTGGGAAATGATATAGATCTATTAAATATTACTGCTTAGCATTATTTCTTAATAAGCAATAGAGCATTAGTTGTATGCCATTTTTGACCATCAATTTGAATAGCAATTAGCACAGTTTCCCGCACATAATGATACTTAACAAGTGTTTATTTATTGATTAGTTGTTTGAACTTCTAGATAATCCCCACCTCATAAATTATAGATCTCCTTTCAATTGAATCAGTCAGAGAAATGACCTAGAATTAGACAATTCTTTAAAATCAATCAATCAAGGGTATAATTTAGGGGATCACAATTATCCCAAAGAGGATATACATGGTTTTGAACTATTGGATGAAACAAATGATACCACATGAGAAATGTTTTGTGGTTTTTTGAGGATAGTCAATCACACCCTATGGTGTGATGTCTGTGTTAGCACCCTGATCAGCCAGAGTCAGGATAAGCAAAAGTCCTTAGTCTTTATTCTTGGTCTTTAGGGGTTGAAGTGAAGGGGATGGAAGCAGAATCTCTGTGACCTCCTTCTTCCTCACCTACCACCAAAAGACCCTGGCTAGTCTTACTCCACCCCCTAGTCCTTCCTACAATTCTCTGTATATACCAATTATTGAGTCAGCACAGGATAGTGGGAAGGGCCATTCCCCAAGCACATGCCTATAGAGTATTGCCCTAGTTAGCCTCAAGTGCTTGACCCAACCTCAGTGCAACGACTCAAGAGTTTCAGCTCTCTACACTATGGGACTTAGATAAAAACAATAAGCCAGTTTAGAAATGGACAGATCAAGCTAGTAGTTGAGGAGCTCCAGCCCAACCAGGCTAAAAGGAATCAGTTGGATTATGGAGAAGTTGAGAAGGATCCTATTTCTTATCCCCAATTCCCCTAGACCAAAGGATGAAGTTGTGAATTTCCATAGGCTTTCTAGCAGTATTCCTGAAATAGCAGTGGATGATGGCATTATCTACATCAGCTGCTTTAGGAGCCAAGGACAAGCTAGCCATTGCAAAGGCATCTTTGAGAATAGACAGCTAAAACTAAGAGGGACTTCATGAGAACTCCATAAATGGAGAAAACAACTTTTATTCAATGAGGAACTGTGAGTCATGTCTTTGCTGCAAGTGTTCTCTAAACTTCAGCGTACTTTTCTATAAACTCTGGATGTTACTGTGGAAGAACATGTCCCACAGTGGAAGGAATATTTTATATCAATTGTTCTCTTTATTCCCACTTAACAAATACCCCTAACTTAAAGATAATTATATATCAACTAAATAATCAATGGAGAACACAATATCTTGGTGAGAAGTTGTGGTCACCAGTAAAACAAACAACCAAACAAAAAATAATCCTCTCTACTCCTAGAATCCTTAAGAGAAAAACAGTAAACTCTTCTTCTGGGGACTCAGCCTGCAAATGAGAGACGGGATTGAGGGTTTGATCCCAAATGATTGTTGTCATACAAAGGCAGATGTTTTATGTCCAGATATGGGTCTTTACAAAATAGCCAGTAAGTTTGATTCTAAAAAAAGATAGAAAAAAAAAAAAAACAGCCATCCTTTTCTTGGTAATGGTGAAATGGAATCACCATTATGCTCCTTAAAAACTATTTGCTTCTAGATCTACTTTGAAAATTCAAAGATAATTGCAGAATCTTGGTTAAAAAAAAAAAAAGCAAGTCTTCTACCCTCAAGAAAAAAAAAAAAGAACAGAAAGATGCTTCAGAGAACCTACTCTATCTCCAAGGGAAGGAGAAAACATTTTGACTGTTAAAAAAAAAAAAGTACACTGTAGTCAAATTTGATAGGATCATAGACTAAGACTAGAAAAGGACTTTAGTGGCTAAATCCAACTCCCTCATTTTTCAGCTACACAGAAGTTAAATGGTTTATCTAGGGCTACACAACTATTGTTTGAGATAAACTTGTATTCAGATTTCTTGACTTCAAGTCTACTTTTCAATCCACTATTTTGAAAATAAGGCATACAATTCAACATCACTTGCAGAGGACTTATTAAGTCTATCCCAAATAATTATTTTGCCCTAGAAAATTTGCATAAGCCAAGAAGATGCAAGGAAAATAAAAGTATTATTGCGCAGAATAGTTCATGAATGAGGTGTTCTCATTAACTGAATTTTTAAGGTAACAGAATAAATCAAAACTTACTTTTTATTCCCCACTCTTGTTGAAATTATTTCTAAAATATAGTAAGTATATAATCATATACTTACTATATTTTAGAAATATATATATATATATTATATATATATATAATATATATATATATATATAATATAATCATATACTTACCTGTCTCATTTAGTAGTCATTGGAATCATAGTCACACACAAAAAAAATTAGCATTTGTGGGTTCTTGATATAACTATGCTATATACCACCATCATAATAACCTTATGGCATTTAATGGATGGCAAACATTAATTTGAAATGCCCACACAAGATGTATTTGACTAACTTGAAAAACAAAGTAGAAATGATCCATGTTTTTTCTCCAGGACTTTTAACTTAAGTAGAGGACTTGTTGAAGGATTAGGCTACAATGATGGAGCCTGACAGTTTTATCTCTTAAACTGATGGAAGAAAAAAAAAAAAAGAACATTCTCCAAACACATAGCTTGGGGGAAAGAAGTTAATTGATGTGCTCATGTTTCAACCAGTGCAAGACAGGGCAAATGAGATAATGAAAAGAAATCCATATGGCTTCTACACCTGGAATCAACCTGTCTGGACATTAGATACTGGGGATTGGAAGGAGTGGGAGTGGTTGACAGAAAATATAGGTTCCCTGTGACAGAAATGACAAGGAAGCATACATGAATAAAACATTCACATTGCTGAGAGTTTGATTTTAGTTAAAGGAAATACCTTCACAAAAGCAAAACAAAATAAACAAAAAACCACAGACACTGTCTGGCCCATTAAAGATTAAAATTTGCCTTAATTTTTTTCTAGTGCCTTTAGACAACAATGAAAAATTCTTCCACATATGTAATCATCTCAAAATAGAAGCAGTGTCAAGATGAAGAAAAAACATGAAAAAAAATATCTCAAAATAAAAATATCTCAATAAAGTGGCCAAATATAAGTGTAAAATACTAGGCCTGGATTCAGAAAGACTGAATTTAAATCTGGCCTCCAAAATTCATTAGTTGTGTGAGTTACTTAATCTCAGTTTGCCTCAGTTGCCTCATCTACAAAATGGAGATTATACTTCCTAGAATAATTGAAAAAACACTTAGGACAGTGCCTAACACATAACGTTATGTAAATGCTAGCTATAATTATTGTTAAATACAATCTTCTTATTTAAGTGATGAAAAAACTAAGTCTTAGAGGGATTCAGTGATTTGTCCAGCATCACATAATCAGTAGTAAAGCCAAAACTAGAACTCAGAATTTCATTAATGAATATGGATGCAAAAATTCTAAATAAATTCTAGCTAGGAGATTAAAACAATATATTCCAAAGATGATACATTGTGACTAAGTAGAATTTATACCAGGAAGACAGGAATGGATTTAATATAAGGAAAACTATTAATATAATTGATTATATATATAATAAGAGTAAGAAAAATAATATGGTTATATCAATACTTGCAGAAAAAGATTTTAATAAAGTACAACTCTGATTTCTATTAAAAAAAAACACTTGACAATATAGATATAAATTGATTTTTCCCCTTAGATTGCCAAGAAGCATTTATCTAAAACAATCAGCAAGCATTATTTGTAATGAGAATAAGCTGGAGCCCTTCCTAGTAAGATAAGTGTGAAATATATTGTCACCAATAATATGCAATATTTGATTAGAGATCCTAGCATTAGCAATAAGAGAAAAAGAAGGAATCAGAATGTGTTATGAGGTAATAAAACTATCTTTCTTGCAAGTGAAACAATGATATATTTGGAAGATCTTAAAGACTCACTTTAAATTAGTTGAAACAATTAATAATTTTTAGCCAAGTAGCAGTTGATAAAGTAAACCCACATACATTATTAACATTCTACATGTCACCAACAAAAAATCCTATAAGAAATTACAAGAGGTACCCCATTTAAAATAATTCTACACAATATAAAATATCTAGGACTATCCTTGGCAAAACAAACTTGGAACTATATGAACAAAGTTACAAAAGAAAACTTTTTAATATAAAATTAGATCTAAATAATTAGAGAAATACTAATTATTCATGGATAGGCAGGAATATAATAAAAATGTCAAATTTTCCTAAATTATATACTGTGTGTGTGTGTGTGTGTGTGTGTATACATTCAATGTAATCCCAATTACACTACCAAAAATATTCTTAGAGAAAAAAAACAACAAAATTTATTTGGATCAAAAGATCAAGAATATCAGAGAACTTTATGAAAAAATATAAAGAAAGGAGGTTTAGCAGCATTAGATCACAAACTATATCATAAAGCAGTAAGTATCAAAACTATCTGGTACTAAGAAATAGAAGAGCAGAATAGTGGAACAGAGTAGTTACATAATTTATAACTACAAATGACTATAGTAACCTTGTGTTTGACAAATGTAAATATATAATTCTGCAGATAAGAATTTGTTATTTGGTAAAAATTGTTGGGAAAACTAGAAAGCAGTTTGGCAGAAAATGGACATATCTTTAAACAATTTACCAAGATTAGGTCAAAATAGATATATTGCCTAGATAACTCTCATATCTTAAAGTTATAAAAAAATTTTGTCAAATATGTAAGAATGAGTCATTCCCCAATTAATAAATGATCAAAGTATAAGAACAAGCAAGTTTCTAGTGATGAATTTCAAAATGATTTATAGTCATGTAAAAATGCTATAAATCACCAATTAGAAAAATGCAAATTAAAACAATATTTTGGAGAGTAATCTGTAATTATCAAACTTTTTTCACTGCCTATATCATTTGAAACAACAATATTACCATTAGAACTGTTTCCCAAGATAATTAGGGAAAAAGCAAAGGAACCATATGTTCTAAAATATTTTAGCAATTCTATTTGTGGTGGCAAATAATTCGAAATCTGCCTCCAGAGATAGAACTGATAAAAAGGAGTGTGTGTGTGTATGTATATATATATATATATAATATATATATATATATATATATATATATATTATATATATATATATATAATGGTTATACACATTCACACACACACATACACATTTGTATATAATGGTAGCCATTTCTGGGATGAAGGGGGAAGGGAGGGAGAAAGAAAATAACATGATAACTTTAATTATTTAGAAGAAATTTTTTTTATTTATTTAAAAGAAAAAAAAAACAAGGTGTATATAATAGATTTGCAGGTATATTTGTAATACTCTTTTTTCTATTCTATTTCATCATGGAAATGCTTGCTTTATTTCTTAAGTTCAGAATTTATAAAAAAGAAACAATAAATTAAATTTGGAAATTAAGAACAAGGGCTTCTGACTCCTAAACAAATGATCTTTTCACTATTCCATATTTCTCCCACACACATACCACCTTGGTCTTTTTGCAGTCTTATTTTCAAATATACAGACATACCTAGTATTAGTTATTATTCAGCTTTAGACTACATATGCTATAGATACAAAGAATTTTATGATCATTAAGAAATTATTCTTGTTAGGGTTCTTGGAGATAGGCAGAAACTCTTCTTTTTTTCCCCCAGAAGTTAGGAAGATTCTTATCTTTTTTTTTTTTAATCTGTGCTTCAGCCTGTCCTTCCTAAATATTAAGATACCTGGTAAGAAACTATCTGGCAAAGTTCTTGACCTTTTCAAAGAAAAGGATATCCCATTAACAGATTACTTTTCTCCTTTAAAAAAATACACATTAAGTCTTAAGAAAATCCTAAATACAACAATCTGTCCTTAAAGAATGAATAAATTAGACTTACTAAGCATATTATAAAAGTAATCAACAGGCAATTCTTGGGGAGTATTAATATACCTCAGCACTAATATAATATCATTTACTCTCCAGAAAAAAAAAAAAAACATAATAGATTGCCTTTAAATAATTTGCTAAAATGATTCCATTTCCAACAAATGTTTAAAGGAAATATTTGTTATAACCTCTACTGAAGTCTTACTCCCTATACATCAGGACAGTGAAGAGCATACTGGACTTGAAGTCAATACACTTAAATTCAAACCCTGCCTCAGATCTTGACTACCTGCATTAATATTAACCTGTTTGTATCTCACTTCCTCATCTATAAAAATGAAAGTTTTGGACTTGTTAGCTTCTAAGGTCCCTAAGCTCATAACTCTAAATGCTCAAAGACTATATTAATTGATACAAGCTCAGGCAGGTTCTATTAATCCAAAAGGCTCCAAGTATAAAGCTAAGAATAGAATTCTTCAAAGGACCAATCTAGCTGAGATGGAAGGAGATCATCACTAAAACGTTAACAAGCAGGTAAGGAATTTTTTCTGATTCATTAATTTATTTTTTTAAGACAAGAGTTCTTAACCTAGAGTTTTTGAACTTAAAAATTTGGTAACTTTATTATAAAATTTTATTTTCTTTGTAATCCTATGTATTTTATGCATTTCAGCAATCACATTTTGAAGTCACTTTAAAGTATCTGTTACACAAAATGAAGTTTGTCCCCCAATATTTCTTTCTACTTCTCTTTTTTACATGTTCAAAGATACTGCACAAAATTATCTTTAAAAAGTTTAATGTGTTGAATCTTGATGTTTGATATTTATTCTCTATAGTGATAAAAAAAGAAACTGATGAAATAAAACTATATAATTCCCACCCACATACCACAGGAAAGCTTATGGAGCAGTTTTGTCAAATAATAATTATGAAATATTTCATTTTAGCTGGCAACCAGAATTACAGTTGTCTGGGACATTAGCTTCCAAAAGCTGCCCATTATAAACAGCTGAAAAATATCCCATAATATGACAGCAGCAGAGCTCCAAATCTCCTTGGACAACTGCTGTAGTTGAATATTAGCACTCACAAAAACCTGGCTGAATCTTCAGGTTTCCTAAATCTAATGCCCATTTATTTCTTGGTGGTAATAATATGATGATTAAATTGTGTATTAAATTTAAACACTTTTCCTTTTTTTGCTACTGTTAAATATTTTTCCTTTTTAGGTAGTCATTTGTGCATCATAACCCGAAACAACTGTTCTTTAATAAGACTGGAACTGGAGTGAATTCAAGACTGCTGTCAACTTTAAAACTATGAAAAAATTATGTGAAAGAAAAACAGAATCCAGGGCTCAGCTGTCCACCTTCCCCACCCCACCCCTACCTCCCTGCTTTACCACCTACCTTGTTTTCTCATGGGGACAAAATAGGAGACACAGAGCAAGATCTCTGTAGCATTAGAGGCAAGGTAGCCAAAAGAAACAGTATAGAATCCAGGGCACTTGGTTTCTATTCATATTTCTTGTTCTGATTCTTTTTTTTTTTTTTTTTTTTTTGGTCTGGATCTGTGACTTCATCAGTCTAGAGAACTACTCATGTGAAAATTCTCTCCATGGGTGCAGATCAGTGATTCCTTTGAAGTTTATAGCTTTAGCAAATTATATGGGGCTACTGACAGGTGAGATAACACACTGGTGGCCATAAAGCTAGAACATGACCAAGACAGAACTAAACCCTAAGTCTTTCTGGCACTAGGGTATGCACTCTGTCCACTACCTCACAACAGTCCTTTTTGCTCATTTTTATATACCCCAAACTCCAATAATTTATATGATATATTCTGAGCATCTAGTTTCCACAAGGCACAATGTTACATGTGACACGAAAGAAAAAGAGTAATGGCATACACACATATAGTACTTTATAATTGAAAGTGATTACCAATATCTGAACCTGAAACCAACCTTGGGAACAAATAGATTAGACAGATTTGGCGAGTATACAAACGAAGGTAAATATATTGTCACTTGTCCAAAGTTACATGGTTGCTAAATGATGGAGAACTCAAACCCAAATTCTGATTCCAAGTCCAATATTCTTTTCATGATCTCATGTTGTTTGTATGAACACACCATCTGAGCTAATAAGGAAAGGTTATTTTATTATATAACACCCATTTCATTGGATAGTTCTGAGATCTTTTGTAGAGGTTCTTCATTTGAAGATTTCCCCTTGACCAAAGAGTCTACTAAAAAGTAACAGGTAAAATGGATGCATTTGAATCTCTGGAACTGTTGGGCATTACCCTCTGGGTCAAGAAAAATAAATCCAATCACTCTGCCACATGAAATTTCAAAAATTTAGGGACAGCTATCATGTCCTCTTTCTCTATTCTTCCAGGCAAGCCATCTTTTCTTTAAGAAAAACACACCCAGTTTTTTCCATTTATTTTCATACATTATGATTTCAAAGTTGAGCCCTGGCTCAACAACATACTTCTTCAAAACTGGTGTCCAGAAATAAGCAGAGGACTCTAGATAAGATCCTACCAAGCCAAGTTATAATGGAATAATAATCTCTTTAGCTATGGATTGATGCTGCCTAAAATAAAATTACCTTTGGGAGCTGTGGAGTCATACCATCAGTAATTATCATTACTCTCACTTAATACACTTAAAATTTTCTCTTGCTAACCCTTTTAAATAAGTAACTGTATTAAGTATATCCAATTTAAGAGTCTCTTCTATCTGTGCTGATACCTGACATGACATAGTAATGAAACTTTCAATGACAGAGTAAAAAAAAAAATTAAAAATCCCCAGTGCCTACAGCAGAAGTGTCATCAATGAAGTCCACAACATTTTAAAATACAACTAAAACAAGATTAAAATGTAATTGAGAAATATTTAACAAAATCAATAGAAATGCAATAAAACAGAGGTAACATTACATTTTAAAACTAAGTCTACATCCAGGATCCTTATGTACAGAAGAGTAGTTTCTCATTTCTATTCAAAACAGAATTGAACTCCTCCCTCTTTCCTGTAGGATTATTCACATTCTAGCTTAATCTGTTTTTCTCACCTTATTTAACATCAATTTCTTTTTTGCATTCTATATTCCAGCTAAATTGTACCATTGAGGGTTCACTAAATTTAACATTTTCTTGCATCTATGTATCTATGCAAGTTTTACCCTTTACATTCCATTTTCATTTTAGAATATTTCCATTATTTCAATACTCAAACTCATGAAGCATCTTCTCTGAGACGCTTACACTGTTCCTCTCAACTGTTCTCCTCTCTTATATTAGATTATGTTTAGCTGAAGATATTCAATCTGAGGAACTAGATTTGTATTCCCTATTAAAAATAAAGCATATTTCTTGGGGCAACTACATAACACAGTGGATCAAATATTGGCTCTGGTGTCAGAAGGCCCTGAGTTGAAAATTAACCTCACCCATTTAACACTTACTAACCGTGTGACCCTGGTTAAATTAATTAATCTCAATTGCCTTGCAAAAATAAAATAAAATATTTTTCTTAAAAAGTACACTTCTTGAGGGCAGGAACTTTTGTTTTTGTCTTTGTATTCCCAGCCACCTAGAAAAATGATTTACATATACTTGAAGCTTAATAGATATTCAAAAAATAAATGAACTGAAAGAAAAGATCAATTTGATTTGAATTATTCAGGAGTTTGTGTCAGTTCTTTCATTCCTTAACAGAGCATACTACTACCCTACTATATACAGCACAAGGTTGGCAGTCAAGATATTAAATATTCTGTCACTGATTTCTGTGGTAACCAGAGCAAGTCTTCAGATTGAACCACTGTAGTCAGGTGGTGTAGTGGATAGAGTGCTAGACCTAGAGTAAAAAAGCTGTTTGTTGTTCAGTCATTTCAATCATGTCCAACTCTTCATGACTCCATTTGATGTTTTTTTTTTTTTTTGGCAAAAATACTAGAGTAATTGCTATTTCCTTCTCTGGCTCATTTTATGGAAGAGAAAACTAAGGCAAAAACTAAATTAAGTGACTTATCTAGGATCACATGACTACTAAGTATCTGAGGGCAAATTTGAACTGGAGATGATGAGTCTTCTTGACTTCAGGCCTCATTTCCCTTGGTTTCTTCATATATAAATAAAAATTATAATCCACTCCATTATTTAAGAAAAATATCAACCAAATATAAGATGGCCCCAAATTGGTATCACTGCTGTTTAAAAAAACAAAAACAACAACAACAACAACAAAAACAAAACAAACAAACAAACAAAAAAAACAACACTATCTTAAAGAGCTACATGGGAATTGGGGCAATGTAGTTCAGTGGGAAGAAAAATGGATTTGGAATCAGAGAATCTTAGTTCAAATACTGCCTCTAACACTTACCACCTTTTTGAGCTTGAATAAGATACTTAGACCTGTTTCTTTATCTGTAAAACGAAGGGATTGATCAAAGTAACTTCTAAGGTCCCACCCACCTCTAAATCTGTTATTCTACATAGATACATATATGTATGTATGTATCCAAACTGTTTATTTTTGCTAGAGTTTCATTGCCTAGTAGAAATAGAGATCAAATCAAAACTAAAGTCATACAACTAAGTCTCCAGGGGATAGCTAAAGGCTCAATCTTCGATAAAATCAAATAAGCTACTTTAGTATTGGGGTAAGCAACAAAATAACATGCTTGACAGATATTTCTATTTTTCACAGAGAATTAAAATTATTCTGAGGACAGGCATAGCTATATTTTGCCTTGACCTCCAAATTCTACCTAAATCCCTTCAGACAAAGAGTTTCAATTATAATTGTACTCATTCAGTGGCTGATTCTGAACTTCAGTGGACAATATACTTTGTACTGCCTTCTATTTGGGGACAGCAAAATAACTTGAATCAGATCACAAGAACTAACTGCTAAAATTTCAGTATTTACACCTCAGAAATCAGAAAGCACTATCAATCAGAACTTGATTTACTATTTTGTTGATTTTCTAGATTTAAGAAAATTTTGGAGAACATGACAATAATGTAAATTAAGTTTAAAGATGTGTAGTTCTTACATTTTTCTAGAGATCAGATTGTTAAACATTTATCAGTATATTGTTGTATAAAACTCTGAATTTTCCCAAATGTTTACCTGTATAGTCATGTGTAATTGCCCAAACAAAAAAAAAAAAGACATTTCAAAAGCAGCAAAACCACTAAGTCTGACTCAAAATAAAGCAAGTAATCCAACCTCTTCTCAAAAGTGATTTTATTATTTTTTCAAATAGAAGCTGTTTTCGAATCTCAAATTTCTAATAAGCACCATAAATTTCATGAGTTTCTAAAATAATTCACAGCACCAATATTTCATAGATTTCAATGTTGTAGTTATTCTGTGTTTGATATGATCAAAGAAAAGCCAACATTTACATTACTGATACCACTTTCCCAAAATTCGGTAATGCTTCATTTGATTTTGAATGGCCATAAAGCACACTGCAAATTCATATCAAAATAAATTCACATAATATAAACTTCAGGAGAAGTAAACATCTTACCTTTCAGAACAGAGAAATTTTTCATTTTTATCTTGGAAGGAATAACTGCTCATTCCTATGGATTATCATGGATATCAACATAGTCTTCTATAACTTTCTAACACTCTCCGCCACCCCTTAACCATAAATAAAGTGGAATAAAATTGGTTTCAACAAAGCATTTTAGCATTGTGAAATCTTTTCAGTGCAATTAGTAATTGCATTTTCTAATTATTACTTTAAAAAAGAAAGCAAGTAGGAATGAAGTGAAAGAGCATGACAACAAAAGACAAGACCAGGAATAGTGGTGGATTAATGATACAAATAAGGGAGGCAATACTGGCACAGCCTAGTTAGGGTACAGGAGTGACTGGAATTGATAAGAAGTTAGAATATATATAGATATAGAAGTTAGATATTTGGGGAACATACAGATGGTAGAGGTCAATGTAAAGAACTTAATAGGAAACCAAACAAGTAGTTACAATGAGCCATATCAGCAAAAAAAGATCTTAAAATGAGATAAAAATTAGGATCAATTAGGGAATTATGCTTACTGTTACAGCAAGAGCCAATCCCAGGACATGGGGAGCATAAAATTTATAAGCCAGGATGCACAGTCTGCATGCTTTGGGGATATTATTAAATTAGAAGAAGTATAATGTAATGAAAAAATCCTACACTCACAGATAGAAAATCTGGATTTGAGTCTCAGCTCTTAGTTATAAAGACCTCTACAAGTAAATTGTCTTTGAACATGTTTCCTCAGCTGTAAGATAAGGAGATTGGGCTATATAATCTTCAAGGTCCTTTCCAGTGCTAACATTCTGTGATTCTAATATTTATAATTCCACTGGTTTAGGAAATATATGTTTAGGCCCTGAAAGATGATAGTTAAGAGCAAAAATTAAAATCTATTTTTTTCCTAGTACAATGCACAATACACTATCCATAATCTCACTTTTAGTTACTACTATTTCGTATCGAATTTATTTTTGTACATTTATTTGTGTGTATATGTATGTTTGTATATTTTATATATGCATTATTGTATATATTATTTTGTATGTATAGTATATATGTATATATTTGTATATATATACATATATCTTTGCTTATTAAATTATAAATTCTTTGCTGCATATGTCATTTTTCATACTAGTATCCCTAGAACTTAGTACAGTGCCTTGATACACAGTAAGTACATGCTTGATAGAGTGAATTTTCTGAATTATAAAAAAGGAAAGTAAATTATTGATCTTTAAACTAAAATCAAAAAAAGCAAACTATGGAATCTTTAACTATTTTTTTCTAAAAAAAAGAGCTTGTAATTTGATAGCCTGAAATTTGCAAGACATGAAAACATAGGATCTAAGACTAGAACTGAGACTTCAGAGGCTAAATATCTAAACCATATCTTTACAGACAGATAAAAACATTGAGTCTCAGAGAATACTGCCTAGGAACTTTCAAGTAGTCAGCATCAGAGGCTAGATTTAAATCTTTGTCTTTCCATTATAGCCTACTGCTTCTCATATAATCCTAAAGATTCATTCTATTCCAGTTTGAAATTTTATGTGCATGGCAAGGGGGAGGGGGAGAGGGGGAAAGGGATAGAAAAAATCCTGATGACAAATTGAGGCCCATTTTCCCCCTTACTATTCCATGGTATTTTGGTACTTTAACAATATCACTCAGGTTTTATTAATGAAGAATGACATTCTCTGCTAAACTGAGCTGAGGAAAACCCTTTCCCTTAATATGATTTTCTTTTCATGGCTCAGATATCAAACTAACATGGAAGAGAATTTTGATTCGTGGTTTACTAATGGATCCAGAATTTTACCAGTTCCTTAGATTTACAAGGAAGTTTTTGCAAGCATAAGACACTGTGACCAAGATGATGAATTTGCTGCCAAAGCATGCACTACGAAGGATTTTTTTAAAGTTAAAAAAAGCTCCATAAAATGAATATTCATCACATGTTACATTTAAGATTTTAAAATGTAATCAATATTGGAATTCAGATTTCTAGTTAATTTCTAATCTGTAACAGAACTATGATTTGATTATGTCTTTCATAGAATGGAGTATTACAGAGATGGTAATCTTTTTTAAATTGAATTTTTAAAAATATAAGCTTAAAATTCTTTTTTAAAAATAAAAGATACAATACTCAAACAAAAGCTGAAATCCAGCTCTCTTCCTCTTGCTGGAAGGGAAACTGAGCTGAATTATGCTTATTGGTGTGCTCTGTCTCTCTCTCTCTGTGTCTCTCTCTCTTTCCCTCTATCCCCCCCATCATTTTCTCCTCCCCCTTTTTTGTCTCCTTGGATCTGACATGAACACTGATTCAAAATTCAGATGCTGCTACAGGAGTTGGCAAGGTCAATACTTTCCTTCCTATCACCACCCACTGGAACACCTCAAGTGTGCCATATATTCACTCAACTCACCCTGGCCTCTTGCCTGGGATATGAAATCTACCTCTTCCTTTGGACTGGCTACAGGGTGTTAGCCTGAGCCACCTGGACAGCTCCAATCAATGTTAACTTCAAATAATAAACTATGCATACTTGTTAATTTTAAATTAGAGATTTATTATTATTATGCTGGAAAACTTCTTTGCTTTGAGTTAATGAAATAATTTCTTTGCGTTTATGTATGTATGCTTATAGAAATTTGTTTGTGTGTGTATACATATACAAATGGATATATCTGGATAAGTTATCTATAATAGTAATGTTGAAGGAAGATTATGAAGAATATCAATAGTAATAATATGATCTCTCACCTAGTTACAAAATTTTATTAAATTTAAGAGGGAAAGGTGTTATGGGCCAGAACTCTGAACTTGAAACAAAGGATTCTTATAAGGTACTAAATCAGTAGATTTATAGAGACAATAGTTATCTAATTTAGCATGGTTCAGTATGATTGATCTTATCCTACAAGGAGATGTTATGGGCCAGAACTTGAAACAAGGTACTAAGTGGAATTGAGGAGACAGTGGTTAAATTTAGTTTAGCATTGAGTTAATCCTATAATAAATAATGGTTTCCTAGTGATATAATGATTGGTGTATACTCAGTGTGGGCCATTTAAGCTAGAAGCTCTCAGGGCCAAAAAAGACAAGCCCACTAGAAGCTCTTGGAGGCTGAGACAAAGTCATTCCATCGTCCACCTTTGTGGTGGCTGGAGGCTGAAGCACAAACTTTTGGATTCGGGGAGAAGCTGGCAGAGGCAGAGAACACAAAGTACTGGCGGCAGGAGCTCAAGCTCTCAGAACCAAGGAGAGAACTAGGCCTCTAAGAAAACTAACTAGACCCCAGGAAAGGAGACAAGATTTTGAAAGAGACAATAAAGAATTTGGACTTTAACACCTGGCTGTACTTGTGGTGGTTACTGAACTGAAATGAAGTTTGTTCCCAGAGACCCCAAGAAAACCTCAATAGAGAACATTACATTTTAGAGAGAATATTACAGAATTACATCACATTTTAGAGAGAATATTACAGAAAGGTGTTTGCATATAGACATTACAAAGTATTCTTTTATATATTTTCTTGTTTGAATGACTGATGTTTAATCATTTTTCTTCAAGTGAGAAAAAAGCCAATCCAAGAAAAAGGCTAAGGCAAATAATTTTAATTTCCTTAATTGATCAAGCTTAACATAAGGGTAACAACATGTTTAGTAAATAAAGTACTGGATTTGGGGTCAGAAGACACACTTTTCTGTTGCTAAGTATTTGGGAAAATCATTGTTTCCCTGGGTTCTACATTTCTTCATCTATAAAATTATGGAATTGGAATAGATGACTTTTCAAGTTCCTTTTAGCATTGAATCTTAAAATTATTACCTAGTATTTACATAGTGCTTTGAGATTTTCAAACCACTTTACAAATCCCATTTCATCTTATATTCACAACAATCCTGGGTGGCAGAATGAACTGAATTTAAAAAGCTGTGTTACAGGTACTATGATTTAAAAAATTGTAGTCTATGGGAACATCAAAATGAATACACATGAAAAATTAAGAATACAGGAAGTTAGTGACATGTATATGTCACAGAGTATTTATCAAAGAAATAGTATAAATAATATAAGCTACAAGTTCAAAAACAAGTTGCAGCAGTAGTTTGTCTCAGATCCCAAAAGATTAAGGTTTTATTTCATTTTAGTCATCTAAAGCCTGAAGAGGAATACTCAGGGCACAAATTCCAGACTAGAGGAAAGCCCATACTTCTGTCATTATGAACTAGTAGAGCTCATCTGCTGGCTGATACTGGTTGAATTCCTCTAGGTCAATAACTGAGAGATCTCAGAAAAGGAAACCAACAATTGAATTTTGCCCTAAATTAGACCACTGTAGGAGTACAGGGCAATTAGATAGCACAATTAGGCCAGTTATGTGGTGCATATATGTGACTCTGAGGATAAAGCACCTCAGACACTTACTAGCTGTGTGACTATGAGCAAGTTATTTAACCCTGTTTGCCTCAGTTTTCTAATTTGTAAAGTGATCTGGACAAAACATGGCAAATCACTCTAGTATCTTAGCAATAAAACAAAGCAAAACAAAAATTGTAAATGAGGTCACAAAGAGTTGGACATGACTAAAATTATTAAACAGCAAAGGATACTGAAAGCTTGCAGGTCTAGAGCTTAAACTGCCCTGAGATGTTAAAATAATAAAATAGTACACTAAGAAAGCAGCAAGAAGACTAGTTCAGACTTTCCCTCCAGGAGTGTCAAACTCCTAACCCTAACATCAAATGCAAAGTCAGGAAGTAAATTCGAAGACTTACTTATCTCTATAGTTTTCAACAAGTCACTAAATCCAACTTGGCCATAATTTCTTCATCTTTAAAATGAAGAAATTGGATTAATCTCTAACTTCTCTTCTAGTTCTTAAATACTATGTTCCTATATGAACTGGGGAAAAAAAAAGACTTGGGAGACACTTGAAACTTTCTTTTGAGAATTTGAAAGTCTGCCTTTGGGAAGAAGTATTAGACTCAATTTGTTTAACTCAAAAGAATATAATTAGACTTGGAAATTGGTAGACACAGAGAAACAGATTTCAGTTCTACATCAAAAACTTCCTAGTGACTAGAAGTATATAAAAATAGAAGTTCCTTCCTCAATAAAATCAATCAAAAATAAGTTTATGAAACACCTACTATGTGCCAGGCATTCTATTAAGTGCCTCAAGAGATCGGTTGTTAACAGTCTCACAATGAATGACAAACTTTGCCAAAAACAAAACAAAACAAAATAAAACATGGCAATATTAGATGAGCACCAAAAAAATCTGGGTAAAGATAATAATGGCAAATGCAAAATTATTATTGAAAAGCCAAGTACAAAACATATCCTGAAGGCTTTGACTAAATACCAAGAAGAGATCTGAGGAACACTTATCTCAGAAACTCAAGAAAAAATCCTTCAAGTATTAGGCAGCAATAGAATATATAATACAGAGTGCCCAAAAAACTTCTTGCCAAAATAATCATAGAAAAATCAAAAATATCATTTCAGAGAATGACAACAATGAGAAAATAGACCAAAATTTATGGGATGTAGTCAAATCAGTACTTAGAGGAAATTTATATCTCTAAATTCCTTCATCAGTAAAATAGGGGAAAAGCAGAGCAGTGACTTGGGTATAATTTTTTTTCCAAAAATCTAAGAAAGAAAAAAAGAAAAAAATTCCCATTTAAACACCAAATTGGAAACCCTGAAAAATCAAAGAGATTAAGAAAATTTAAAGAAATCCACTGACTAAGTCTATAAAACTAGTTATGGGAAAAAATAAAATAAACTCAGTTCATTTAATTAAAAAAATTCAAATTATCAGGATCAAAAAATCGAAAGAATGAATTCACCACCAACAAATACAAAATTAAAGCAATTATTAGAAGCTATATGACAAAGAGTCTGGTTAATATGAGAGAAATGGATGAATATTTACAAAAATATAGATTGTCCAGATGAAGAGAGAACAGAATACCTAAGAAAGCCTATCTTAGAAAAATTAATTGAACAAGATATCAATGTGCTTTCTAAGAAAAAAATGCTCAGAACCAGATGGATTCAGAAGTGAATTCTACCAAACATTTAAAGAACAATTAATTCCAATACTATATAAACTATTTGGAAAAATGGTGCCTTACTGTTGGAATCCTTACTAACTGCTAAGTAATTAGAGTTGATCTAATCTTACAAGAAGTTGTTTTGGCCAGAACCTGAAACAAGGTACTAAGTAGAACTAATCAAGACAAGGCTTGTGTTCCCACCTTTACTCATTGGAGTCCACAAGTATGCTAGCTTCACAAAGTACACTTTCTAACTTCAAGAGAGTCCACACCTTAAAGCTCTTTGGGCCAGAGAGCACTATGGGAGAAAACCCATAATTCCATTCTTTCAGAAGGTTCACATATAAGGCGAGACAACCATTCCAGAATACACTTTTTTCCTCTTGGCTGGCTGATCGCGCTGGACTCGAGAGGAACGACTCTGCTGCAGAGAACACTTTTGCCGGACTTCAGTGGAGCTACGCCAGAAGCCCTTTCTCCGCGGCAAGTTGGTGGCTGGGCTCCCCAGAAGGAGATAAGAGAGACCTTCCATCTCTGTCTTGGTTGGAGGCAGAAGAAAGCAGAGGCAGAGGCTGAAGGACAGAACCTTTGGATTTGGAGACATCCGAAGGGCTCCAAGCCTCTAAACCGGCTGTGCCTTTGAGAAGAACTAACTCCAACATTTGAACTCTAACACCTTACTAAGTTCTTTTTATGGCATAAATAAGATGCTGATACCTAAACCAAAAAGAACAAAAACAAAGAAAACTATAGACCAATATTCCTAATGAATATTGATCCAAAAATCTTAAATAAAATAATAGCAGGGAGATGACAGCAATATATCACCAACATCATACACTATGACCAGGAAGGATTTATACCAAGAAAGCAGGGATGATTCAATAATAGGAAAATTTCATAATTGATCACATTAATAACAAAAACAAAAAATATTATATGATTGTCTCAGTAGATACAGAAAAATCTTTTAATTAAATAAAATACTCATTTTTATTTTTAAAAACACTAGAAAACATAAGAATAAATGGAGTTTTCCTTAAGATGATAAATAATATCTACCTAAAACCATCAGCAAGCATTTAACTTGTAATGATAAGTTAGGAGACTTTCCAGTAATAGGATCAGCAGTGAAATAAGGATGTTCATTATCACCACTATTATTCAATAAATGGTAGCTATAGCCATAAGGAAAAAAATAAAAGAAATTGGAATAAAATATGAGAAAACAAAACTATCACTCTTTGCTGATGATATGATGGCATACTTAGAAAATCTTTAAAAATCGACTTAAAAAGTAGTCAAAATAATGAACAACATCAACAAGTTATAGGATATAAAACAAACCACAAAAATCATCAGCATTAGTATGTATTACCAACAAAGTCCAGAAGGAAGTTTTAGAAAGAGAAATTCCATTTAAAATAACTACAGACAATATAAAACACTTGAGAATTACAAACCCAGGAACTATATGGACACACTTACAAAATATTTTTTACACAAATAAAGACAAAGCTAAACAACTGAGAAATATTGTTATGAGTTGGCAAAAGCAATATAATAAAAATGATAATTCAATCTAAATTATTTATCCAGTTTCATACAAATCAAATCACCAAAGAAAATTCCATAAAGCTAGACAAAAATAAAACTCACGTGGAAGAACAAAAAGTCAAAAATATCAAGGGAACAATGAAAAAATGTGAAGGAAGGTATCTTAGTAGTACCAGATCTCAAACTGTATTACAAAATACAATCATTTAAAAAATCTGCTATTGTATAAGAAATAGACTATTTGATCAGTGGAATAGAATAGATACACTATATACAGTAGTAAATGACTCTATTAATCTAAACACCCAAAGATCTAAGATTTTGAGATAAGAAATCACTGAGAAAACTGGAAAGTAGTTTGGCGGAAAGTAAATACAGATAAGATTTCACACTGTATACTGAGATAAGGTCAAAAAGGGCTCATGATTTAGACAAAAATGATGTCATAAGCAAGTTAGAGCACTATGGAATATTTTACCTGTAAAATTTATGAATAAAACAAAGAATTTATGACCAAACAGGAAGTAGCACTACAAGATAAAAAATGAATAATTTTTATTATATCAAATTTAAAAGAATCATTTGCAAGATTAGAAGGAAAGCAAGAAATGAAGGGAACATTTACAGCATGTTTCTCTGATAAGGACCTCTTTTTCAAATATGTAGAGAACTGAGTTGAATGTATAAGAATGAATCATTCACCAACTAACAAAAGAACATGAACAGACGGTTTTCAGAAGAAATCAAAACTATTTATCATCACATTTAAAAAATGCTCCAAATCACTTCTGATTAGAGAAATGTAAATTTAAAAAATTCTTAAGTACCATTTCCCATATATCAGATTGCTTAATATGATAGAAAAGAAACATGACAAATGTTGATGAGAATGGGGTAAAATAGGGATGCAAATGCACTGTTGATGGACTTGTGAACTGATCCAACCATTCTGGAGAGTAATCTGGAACTATAATCAAAGGGTTATAAAACTGTGCATACCTTTTGACCCAGTAATATCACAACTAGGACTATATCCCCAAGAGATAAAAGAAAAAAGATATGTATAAAATTATTTATAGCAGCTCTTTTTATGATGACAAAGAATTGGGAATTGAGGGGATGGTCATCAAGTAAGAAATAGCTGAACAAGTTGTGGTATACAATTGTAATGGAACATATTGAGCTAAAAGAAATGACAAGCAAGAAGTTTCAGAAAAATCTAGGAAGACATACTGATACAAAGTGAACTAATACAAAGTAAAATAAGCAGAACCAAGAGATCACTGTACACAGTAATAGCAAGATTATAAAAATCATCAACTCTGAATGATCTGGCTATTTTCAGCAATAAAATGATCCGAAACAATTCTAAAGTATTTATGATGAAAAGTATACTTTCCAGAGAAAGTATCAGTGGAGTCTGAGCAGATTGAATCCTACTTTTTTTTTTACTTTATTATTCTTGGGTTAGTTTTGTTATTGTTGTTGTGGTTTTATTATTTTCTCCTGCAACATAACTAATAATGGAATGTTTTGCATGATTGAACATGAATGATCTATATAAATTGTTCAAATTCAGAAAACTCACATTATACAATGGTTATGAAGCTTTATGGTATCTCAAAAGTCCCAGTGTAGTTTTAAACTACCCAAAATAGAAATCCATAGTTAAAGAGATAAAGAAAGAGACACTAATTGAAATCATTATTTCTTAGTCAAGCACAATTATGCAAGTCTCAGATTTCCCAAGCCAGGGAATCTAGATTAAACTGGGTATGAATAGTTACTAAAACAGGAATGAGATTTTTAGGAAATTTATCCTAGTTGCTCAGAATCCCTATAAGGTAGGAAGATCATCCATATTTCTGTTTTCCCAGTTCACCCCTTCAAGAATATATCCAGACCTAAGCTAGCAAGGACACTAGAATATCTCTTTGCCCATTTCTGGCAATGTAATAAAAGAATATTTTTCATAAGCATGGAGATGTCCTTTGTGACAGCATAATAGAGTGAATTCCTTGCTTCTACTTTCAGAGTAGTAAGAAATAGGTGGAGTATTGTATTTGGAATCAGGAAAACTTGCGTCTAAATTTCACCTCACAAAACTTGTTAACTATATTACTCTGGACAAATCAATTAATCTCTTTCAATCTCCTCATGAGTACAATGGAGATAAAAATATTTGTAGCACTTATATCACAACTTTGTTGCAAGAATAAAATTAAATGATATCTGTAAAGCAAGGGCTTTAGAAATGTCAGTTATCATTATCACTATTGCTATTTAATGGCAGTTTCAATTTGAGAACAGAGCCAATTTCCACAAGGGAAAGAATAAAAAATCATGATCTGATTAACAGTTCATTTCTCTTTAAAGGACTAAATTTTACCCAGACATCCATAAGAACTTCAGAATGACTCAGAAATATCAAGGATTGCTAAATATGGAATTCAATTAGAAGTTTCAGTAGAAATTTACGTTAGAACCAAAGTTTGCTAATCAAGGAAAGAATGAGTAATCATGAACAATAAGAATTCATTCCTTTTTTTTTAAACAGAATGGCAGGACCAAGAATAGAAATAAGAATTTTTAAGTCCTCTTTAATGTAATGAAAAACTAAAAACTCTTTCACCATTTTTGTAGCAGTCTTTTTTGGGTATGAATTCCTTAAAAGTTAGAATATCAATGGGCAGCTGAAATAGAAGCAAATTCAATTCAGATTCCAATTCAGGAAAACATAGGCTGATAAAACATGAAGCTCATATCAGAGGAGGAGAGATTAACATGTGGCATTTCACTAATGATTTTTGGATTCAAAAATCCAAAGCATTAGTATACTATAATCAAAGGGCCAGTAGTACCACTTTTGACCCAATAACACCACTACTAGGTCTACTTATTTTGTCAATAAAGCTAAAAGGCAATAATCCAACTACTTGTTTTGCCAAAATTCTGTCCAGAAATATTTTGGAATATAGACAGAAAATAGACCATCTATACATAGACAGACAGGCAGATAGATGATCAATAGAAATGATCATTATGTATGTATGTATCTATATATCTATATCTATATCTATATCTATATACATATGTATATATGTAATCACTATAAATATATATGTATATGTCTCCCTCCAAAGTAGACACCCAATTTTAAAAAATCATTAATTTCATATAATTATCTACCATATCACAGGTACTTTTTAGTATACTTATCCACCATTAAAATCCTCATCCTCTGTTTTCCATGCATGGAAGTGATCCAAGTTGTTGAGAATGCCAAATAATCTTAAGCTTTGACAGATCATATGTAAAGCTATAAAGTAGTGGATCATTGGATAAACTTTATGTCAGTCATTTGAGAAATAGCCTCCCTAAATTCAAACAGTCTCATTACTAGGAGATGAAATGATTTAGCCACAGAAACCCATAAAATTGCTGAGCTGTAAAGAAGGTGTGATCTATACAAAAAGAATGTCCACCCAAATAAAATCATAGAATTTTAAAATTAATGACATGAGAATATGTTTACACATGCTGTTTTACACAATGTTGCTAACTAACTTAAATATACATTTTAAATTTGAATTGTATTTATCTTGAATTTAGCTACTTAAGGCATATCTAAGTTCAAATTAGTAGAAATAAGTGGCAGCAGAATGAGAGGAAGAATTGAAGAATTAAAGGATTTTTTTGGAGGGGGGTTAGAGGTAGCATGGCACAGTACATCATGTATGGGGCTTGTAGCCAGGTCAACTTATTAAAATGCGGCTCTCTCACTTACACAACTTACACAACTCATAATTGTATTTGTTGTTTAGTCATTTCTGTCATATCTAATTCTTTGTGAACAGATTTGGGGTTTTCTTGGCAAAGATACTGGAGTAATTTGCCATTTCTTTCTCCAGCTCATTTAGAAAGAAATGAGCTTCCTTCAAAAGAGAAACTGAGGCAAATAGAGTTAAGTGACTTGCCAAGAATCACACAGCTAGTAGGTATCTGAGGTCATATTTGAACTCAGATTTTAACTTCTTTCAGGTCCGGTGCTCTCTCTTTGTGTTTTAGGCAACTTTCTAGGAATTATCTCCTATTATTAATCCCTTCTGATGTACTTGGTGAAAGAAATTTGGGAACTCATTTTCTTTCAGGGAATGTATGTGACAGGAAGAGGAACTGGAAACCAATATCTCTATAATCCTCTTTCTTATGGAATCAGACATCCATTGTGAGACCATTTTGGCACATTTTTACATATGCTCCAATTGTGTTGGAGTTCTAGATGAAATCATACATCTAGATGATGCATCTTTTGTATAGGAAGATTGGGGAAAAGTCACATTATTTTATAACCATAGCTGCATGGAGTTAATATTTGCTTTCAGCAAATGTTTGAAGAGGTCTCTGAAGGCTCAAAATGAACAGAGTACAAGGACTCCAATCATGAGTTCAAATGAATCCGAGTTCAAATATAGCTTCAGACACTTACTTGCTGTGTGATTCTACGTAAATCATGTAACTGTTTGCCTCTGTTTCCTCAACTGTAAAATGAGCTGAAGAAGGAAAGGACAAACCACTCTATTATATTTGCCAAGAAAACTCCAACTAGGCCCTTAAGAACAGTCAGACATGCCTGAAATGACTGAACAACAACAAACTGTTGGAAAAGATTTAGAGATTTCTAGAAGGGAGATTTTATTCCTTTATGTTTTGGTACCTTTTTAATAAAATTCATGCATAGAATGTACATATTTATGTACTTATAAATTCAGATAAAGCTTGTTCCTTTACAGTTCCTTATAATATAGGAACTATTATTATTATTATTATATAATAGTATATTTGTATTAAGAAGCAGTCAATACTAATATAATACTTTCAGATTCACAGCATTCATTATTTATATTATTTCATTTGACTCCCATAGCAACTTAGTGAGGGAGCTGCTATCATGTTTGTTTTATAGATAAGGAACCTGAGGCTGAGCAAAGTTAAGTGACGTGCTCAGGGTCACATAGCTAGAAAATATCTGATTCAGAATTTGAATTCAGTTCTTCTGTACTCTTTGGATGCATTCTAACCATTAATTATTCCACCCAGCTACTATGTTAAGCAGTTGTGAAAGTACTATCATTTCTATTTTGCTGAGGAAAAAACAGACTCTAAAGTTATGACTTTTGTGGTCAAATGACTTTTAGATGATGAAGCTGGTACTCAAATATAGGTCTTCTAGCACCATGTCCAGTTCTCTTTCTACCATGCCATAGTATGTGATGCAGATTTTCATATAACCATTCAATTTAAACATTTTATTTGTAGTTACTTATTTATGTTTCATATATCCCTACTTTATATACACATTCTAATACATGAACAACAAATACAACCTGCATTTTAAAAGTTGACCTGGTTACAAGCCCCATACTTGATGTGCTGTGCCATGCTACCTCTAACCCCCCTCCAAAAAATCCGTTGATTTTTCGATTCTTCCTCTCAGACTGCTGCTACTTACTTCCACTAACTTGAACTTAGATATCCCTTAAGTAATTATCTCTTGAAGTTCTTCCAGTGCTGGCCATTCATGTCTTTTGACTCATAGGACCAAAAAAAGTGATGGCATAATCCTGGCTGCTCACTGACATTTCCAGATCTTTGCTCTGCCATCATCACTCAACAGTTTCACTTTTCTAAAGTCCATGCCATTCAATCATACCACACTCTCCCTCCTTCCCTCCAAGACATTCTCCCAATTTCCTTAACAATTTGGTCAGTTGGCTTCCAATCTTTTTCTCTTTTTACTACTATGCTATTATACTTGGAAATTTCAACATTTCCACTGATAATCTTTGTAATACTCTGGTCCTTCAATTCTTTTACCTCCCCAGTTCCTAGGACCTCTATGCTTTTGGAGTCTTACAAATCATAGCAGCAAGCAATAGCATTAAGCACCAATGAATAATCATTAACATTAACTTCCATGTTTTAAAAAGAACTGGTGAAGATATTCATATTTGAGATTCACATAACTCCATCAGTATGTAATACAGGCATTATTATCCCCATGTTACAAGTAAGAAAAACTGAAATTCAGTGAGTCTAAGTGGCTTTGCCCGTGGTCATACAGCTAGAAGAACCCACAAATAGGGAGTTCCAAAAACCTTGCATTTACTTGAAGTCACACTGTTAATGGTTAATGGACCAAGAAAAATCACTTAATCCAAAAGTAATGAAAGTAAAATAATAAAGGAGGGGAAAGTTTGAAATTGAGACATAGCAAAATAGGTATAAAAACCTGGCAAATGTCTCAAAACGCAAAAAAAATTTCCACAATGAGAAAATGGTCAATTTTTTCCCTAAAGTCCATGCTTTTACTAAAAAAAAAAAAAAAAAAAAAAAAAAAAAAGCATAGACTGGAGTCCATAACCTAACATGATACTCCTATTTCAACTTCCCAACTGAGGTGATATTTTATAATCACATTGATAAGCTCCTGAAAATAAAGCATATTGCTGGAAAGACTATCAGGTTGTGTCTTCTATTGAAGCCTAGATAACTGCTATAAATATATCTTCACAGAACAGAACCTCACAGGTCCAGAAGGAAAAAAAAAAATTCCACAAAGTTGTTCTTTTCCCTTGAATCTACCCATCTTCCCATAATTCCTTTTAGCCATGTGACTACTGAAGAAATTATGACTATAGTCTACTGCACAAGCAAAATGTATTTACTGAAGAAGAAGATAAAATCAGTATCTGCAAAAGATGGTCAGATCCCATTTAACCTGATTAACCCCAGCTATTTCCCATTTATCCAACCTGTCTACATATATATCCCATTTGAGGAGTACCAAGTATTGTTTTTCTGGGTGATCAACATAAATCAAGGAAGGACACTAAATGCTCTAGAAGAATGACAATACTAGGCTTCTAAAACTACTAAATCAATGACATTCCTTGTGAAATTGTAAGAACAAACCCCATGATTTAAACTTCCATCCATTTCCTTTTGAATGAACTTTTTGGGGAATTGCAATAGATTTGTCTCTATTTTTAAATTCCCTATGTACAAATGTTTACATAAAGCAGATAGTTAATTAATTAGACCATTAGTTAACTGAGCTATAAGAAGACTGTTCTTGTCTTTTCTTATATACATATATTTTCTTCCTACATATGAGTATGTACATATAGAGGGCTAGTATTATTATAACTGACACTTATGTGGCTTTAGAAGAAATCATTTTCTTTCCTGTGGTGTGGGAATGGAGAGGAAGAAGGGGAAAAAATAAAAGAACAAAGAATCAAGAAATTCAATTAGAGTCTCTCTTGGAATTCCTGCTATAACCCCTCTGCTCCAAGCTCTTAGCTCTATTTTCAACCTCTGTACTCATTTTAATAGTCTCACTAGGAGCTCTTATTACATCAAAAGGAGGGTTTCCATAGAATAAGTTTTGGAACAACTGAGCAAACTCAAGCACAATTTATTTTTTTCCCAGAATAAGAAAATGTTAGCAGACACTGATTTTAAACATCATTACCTTACAGGTAAGAGAGGAACAGACATTTTTACACAAGTTCCAATGTATGTTTTGGCTGTTAAATGATCAGAATAGTTGACAGAATTAGTCTGGTATATAATATAAGCCCTTTGGGAAAATGGGAGATGGGGTAACAGACTAGAATGAAGCTATTGTTCTACTTCCTCTGTTTCATACTATTGGTATACATGGAATTTCTAGGTCAATATATATCAAACCCCAAATACATGCAATTATTAATTTCAAATGTTTGAAAGGTATTTTTTTCAGTCAGTTAATCAACACTGATTAGGTACTTCTCATGTACTAGGCACTGCAAAAACACTAGAATACAAAGGTAAAAATAGCCTTTATCTTCAAGTAGTTTACATTCTAATATGAAAGACAACAGAGAAATAATGAGTTATGAAGCAGGTGAATGCTGTAAAAATTGTGTAAAATAATCACTGAAACTATATCCCCTTTGATCTGCAAAAGAAGAGAGATCAGGGTCTCCCAGGCTTCAAAGTCTAGAAAGAAGGCACATCCTCCAAGATTCAGATAAGCAGTATCACTCAAGGGCAAATCAACCCCCACTGATCTTTTGGGGAGTCACATCCTCATTCAGGAAACTCTAAAACCTTCAAAGTGATTTTTATTCAACTGGGAGATCCTGGTCTGATAATTAGTTCAAACTGCCCCCAGATTTGCTCACAAAATAGGTTTTTTTTTTTTGCCAGCTTATTCTTTGCAAATTTCTTAATTAAAAAATATGTCTGCTGGGTGGACCCAAGATGGTGGAGAGGACACACACATCTATCTAAGCTCTCCCTTATCCTCAGACTACTTTATGAAACAGCCTCAGAATTAGTGCTTGACTGTCAAAACCCATGAATATTGGGAGTACAACACATTACTAACAGACGATAATCTTGAAATTCACCAGAAAAGGATACGACCACAGTGTAAATGCTAATCCAGTGCAAACACTGGTCCCAGCACAGTCATTGTTGTCTCACTGCTTCTTCACTGCTACTTCTTGTTGTTTGCTAAGGAAGCTTGGCAATACCACACTGCCCCAGAAGCAGACTGCAGTTTTTTTTTTAGTTTTCTTTTTTTTTTTTTGTCAAAATGAGAAAAAAGGCAAAGCAAGCTCTAAATATAGATATCTTCTATACTGAAATAGAGCAGACTTCAAACCCTGAGGAGATTATAAGCAGATTGTCTCCATATGAAGCCCTAAATGGTAATATAACTTGGTCCCCATCACACAAGACTTTCATAGAAGAAATTAAAAAGTCTCTTTAAAAAGAGCTGGAAGAAAAATGGAGAAAGGAAAGGGAAGCTTTGCAAGAGAGTATGAATAAGTCATGTTACTCATTAAAAGATAGAGTGGATAAAGAAATAAACTCCCTGAAAAACAGAATTAGTGAATTGGAAAAAGAAAACAGTTCCCTAAAAAAAAAAAAATTGGCAAAATGGAAAAAAAAATCCATAGAACAAAACAGCTCATTTAAAAACTCAATTGGACAATTACAAAAAGAAATAAAAAGTAAATGAAGAAAATAGTTCATTAAAAATCAGAATTGAAAAATGGAAATGAATGATTCATTGAGATATCAAGAATCAGTCAAGCAAAACCAAAAAATGAAAAAAATAAATGTTATAACCTACAAGTAATAATGTTAAATACCTACTTGGGAAAATAACAGACCTGGAAAATAGATCTGGAAGAGATAATCTAAGGATTATTGGACTTCCTGAAAATCATGATGGAAAAAAAAATCCTAGACACTATTTTTCAGGAAATCATCAAAGAGAACTGCCCAGATGTTACAGAAACAGAAAGTAAAATAGACATTGAAAGAATTCATTGGTCACCTACTGAAAGAGATCCCAAAATCAAAACTTCAAGAAATACTGTGGCTAAATTCCAGAACAATCAGACCAAGAAAAAAATACTACAAGCAGATAGAGAAAAACAGTTCAAATACAGAGGAGCCACAATAAGGATTACTCAGGACCCAGCAGAAAATACATTATAGGATCAAAGGACATGGGAGCTGATATGCTGAAAGACTAAGGATCGTGGTATGTAGTCAAGACTACTTACCCAGCCAAAATGAGCATTTTCTTCCAGGGAAGAAGATGGACATTCAATGAAATTCCATCTATTTCTGATGAAAAAACTGGAACTAAATAAAATCTTTGACCTCCAAATATAGGACTCAAGAGAAACATAAAAAAGTAAAAAGAAATCTTGGGACCTATATTTCTGTTATGAGTATTCTTTATGTATACATGTGTAATTTGATATTATTTTTATAATATAAAAAAGAAGCTAGAAGTGGAAAGGAAATTATACCACAAAAAAGGAAAAATTGAGGTTCTACTTCTCACAAAGAGGCAAAGGAAGACTATTATATCTGAGGGAAAGAAGAGGGGAGGATGGATATAGTGTGAATCTTACTCTCATCAGAACTGGCTCAAAGAGAAAATATTAGACATATTTGATTTATAAAGAAACTTCTTCCACCTCATTGAAAAGTGGAGGGGAAAAGCAAAAAAGGGAAGGAGTAAAGCTAAATAGAAGGGAATACAGAAATTTTAAAGGAAAGATTTAAGGAAAGGGGAGAGACTCTAATGGGGGAGGAACCCTAAAGAGGGAGAGCTGTGTGAGGCAAGTGGTGCTCACAAGGTTAATAATGGGAAGGGGGAAGAGGGAAAGGAAAGAGAAAAGCATAATCTGGGGTTAACAAGATGGTAGGAAATACAGAATTAGTAATTTTAACCATAAATGTAAATGGAATAAACTATCCCATAAAGCGGAGGCAGATAGCAGACTGGATTAAAAGTTAGAATCCTACAATATGTTGTTTACAGGAAACACACTTGAAACAGGGCGATACATACAAAGTAAAGGTAAAAGACTGGAGCAGAATCTACTATGTTTCTGGAGAAGTCAAAAAAGCAGGGGTAGCCATCCTGATCTCAGATCAAGCAAAAGCAAAAATTGATCTAATAAAAAGAGGTAAGGAAGGAAACTATATCTTGCTAAAGGGTAGCATAGATAATGAAGCAATATCAATACTAAACATATATGCACCAAGTGGTGTAACATTTAAATTCTTAAAGGGGAAGTTAAGAGAGCTGCAAGAAGAAATAGACAGCAAAACTATAATTGTGGGAGATCTCAACCTTGCACTCTCAGAACTAGATAAATCAAACCACAAAATAAATAATAAATAAGTTAAAGAAGTAAATAGAGCACTAGAAAAGTTAGGTAAGTTAGATCTTTGGAGAAAACTAAATGGAGACAGAAAGGAGTACACTTTATTCTCAGCAGTTCATGGAACCTATACAAAAAATTGACCATATATTAGGACATAAATATCTTAAATTCAAATGCAGAAAGGCAAAAATAGTAAATGCACCTTTTTCAGATCACAATGCAATAAAAATTACATTCAATAAAAAGCCAGGGGAAAACAGACCAAGAAGTAATTGGAAACTAAATAATCTCATTCTAAAGAATGATTGATGAAACAGCAAATCATAGACACAGTAATTTCAGCCAAGAGAGAAAGATAATAATGAGATATCATACCAAAAAATGTGTGGGATGCAGCTAATGCGGTAATGAGGGAAAATTTTATATCTCTAGAGGCCTACTTGCATAAAATAGAAAAAGAGAAAATCAATAAATTAGGCTTACAACTTAAAAAGCTTGAAAAAGAGCAATTTAAAAACCTCCAGTGAAACACTAAACTTGAAATTCTAAAAAAAAAAAAAAAAAGGAGAGATTAATAAACTTGAAATAAAAAAAAACAACTATTGAATTAATAAATAAAACTAAGAGTTGGTTCTATGAAAAAAAAACAACAAAATAGATAAAGCTTTGGTAAATTTGATTAGAAAAAGGAAAGAGGAAAATCAAATTGTTAGTCTTAAAAATGAAAAGGGAGAACTTGCCACTAATGAAGAGGAAATTAGAGCAATAATTAGGAGTTACTTTGCCCAAATTTATCCAATAAACTTGATAAATAAAATGGATGAATACTTTCAAAATATAGCTTGCCCAGATTAACAGAGAAATAAGTAAATAGGTTAAACAGTCCCATTTTAGAAAAGGAAATAGAACAAGCTATTAATCAACTCCCTAAGAAAAAATCCAAAAGCCTTTGTACAAATAAAAAAAGCCTTTGTACAAATAAAACTAATGCAAACAAGATTAGAAGGGAAGCAACAAACTGGGAAAACATTTTCACAGTTAAAGGTTCTGATAAAGGCCTCATTTCCAAAATATATAGAGAACTGACTCAAATTTATAAGAAATCAAGCCATTCTCCAATTGATAAATGGTCAAAGGATATGAACAGACAATTTTCAGAGGATGAGATTGAAACTATTACCACTCATATGAAAGAGTGTTCCAAATCATTATTGATCAGAGAAATGCAAATTAAGACAACTCTGAGATACCACTACACACCTGTCAGATTGGCTAAGATGACAGGAAAAAATAATGATGAATGTTGGAGGGGATGCGGGAAAACTGGGACACTAATGCATTGTTGGTGGAGTTGTGAACGAATCCAACCATTCTGGAGAGCAATCTGGAATTATGCCCAAAAAATTATCAAATTGTGCATACCCTTTGATCCAGCAGTGTTTCTATTGGGCTTATATCCCAAAGAAATACTAAAGAAGGGAAAGGGACCTGTATGTGCCAAAATGTTTGTAGCAGCCCTGTTTGTAGTGGCTAGAAACTGGAAAATGAATGGATGCCCATCAATTGGAGAATGGCTGGGTAAATTGTGGTATATGAATGTTATGGAATATTATTGTTCTGTAAGAAATGACCAGCAGGATGAATACAGAGAGGACTGGCGAGACTTACATGAGCTGATGCTAAGTGAAATGAGCAGAACCAGGAGATCATTATACACTTCGACAACGATATTGTATGAGGACATATTTTGATGGAAGTGGATTTCTTTGACAAAGAGACTTGAGTTTCAATTGATAAATGACGGACAAAAGCAGCTACACCCAAAGAAAGAACACTGGGAAACGACTGTAAACTATCTGCATTTTTGTTTTTCTTCCCGGATTATTTATACCTTCTGAATCCAATTCTCCCTACACAACAAGAGAACTGTTCGGTTCTGCAAACATATATTGTATCTAGGATATACTGCAACATATCCAACATATAAAGGACTGCTTGCCATCTAGGGGAGAGGGTGGAGGGAGGGAGGGGAAAAAAAAATCGGAACAGAAACGAGTGTCAATTTAATGTAATTATTAAATAAAAAATTAAAAAAAAAAAAAAAAAAGAAAAAATCCCCAGCACCAGATGGATTTAACTGTGAATTCTACCAAACATTTAAAGAACAATTAACTCCAATGTTATATAAACTATTTGAAAAAATATGGATTGAAGGATTCCTACCAAATTCCTTTTATGACACAGACATGGTACTGATATCTAAACTAGGTATGTTGAAAACAGAGAAAGAAAATTATAGACCAAGTTCCCTAATGAATATTGATGCAAAAATCTTAAATAAAATATTAGGAAAAAGATTACAGAAAATCATCCCCAGGCTAATACCCCATGGCCAACTAGGATTTATACCAGGAATGCAGGGCTGGTTTAATATTAGGAAATATTAGAAAAACCATATCAATAACCAAATTAAAAAAAATATGATCATCTCAATAGATGCAGAAAAAGCATTTGATAAAATCCAAAACCCATTCCTATTAAAAACACTTGAGAGTATAGGAATAAATGGACTTTTTTTCTTAAAATAATCAGTAGCAGCTATTTAAAACCATCAGTAAACATCATATGTAATGGGAATAAATTGGATCCATTCCCAATAAGATCAGAAGTGAAACAAGGTTGCAATAAGAGTTGAGAAAGAGATTAAAGGAATTAGAGTAGGTAATGAGGAAACCAAATAATCTTTGCATTTGATGATATGATGGTATACCTAGAGAACCCCAGAGATTCAACTAAAAAGCTACTAGAAATAATCCACAACTTTAGCAAAGTTGCAGGATGCAAAATAAACCCACATAAGTCATCAGCATTCTTATGTATCACTAACAAAATCCAACAGTTAGAGTTACAAAGAGAAATTCCATTTAAAGTAACTGCCCACAGTATAAAATATTTGGGAATCTATCTGCCAAGGGAAAGTCAGGAACTATTTGAACAAAACTACAAAAAACTTCCCACACAAATAAAGTCAGAGCTAACCAATTGGAAAAATATTAAGTGCTCTGGGACAGGTCGAGCAAATATAATAAAAATGACAATAGTGCTATACCAAACAGACTCTCCAAAAAACTATTTTAATGACCTAGAAAAAATAACAACAAAATTCATCTGGAAGAACAAAAGGTCAAGACTTTCAAGGGAACTAATGAAAAAAAAATCAAATGAAGGTGGCCTAGCTGTACCTGATCTAAAACTATATTATAAAGCAGTGGTCACCAAAACCATTTGGTATTGGCTAAGAAATAGACTAGTTGATCAGTGGAATAGGTTAAGTTTAATGGACAAGATAATCGATAACCTTAATAATCTAGTGTTTGACAAACCCAAAGACCCCAGCTTTTGGGATAAGAATTCACTGTTTGACAAAAACTGCTGGGAAAATTGGAAATTATTATGGCAGAAACTAGGCATTGACCCACACTTAACACCGTACACCAAGATAAGGTCAAAATGGGTTCATGATCTAGGCATAAAGAATAAGATTATAAATAAATTAGAAGAACATAGGATATTTTACCTCTCAGACCTGTGTGTGTGTGTGTGTGTGTGTGTGTGTGTGTGTGACCAAAGAAGAACTAGAGATCATTATTGATCACAAAATAGAAATTTTTGACTACATCAAATTGAAAAGCTTTTGTACAAACAAAACTAATGCAGACAAGATTAGAAGAGAAACAACAAACTGGGAAAACATTTTCACAAAGGTTCTGATAAAGGCCTCATTTCCAAAATATATAGAGAATTGAATCTAATATATAAGAAATCAAGCCATTCTCCAATTGATAAATGGTCAAAGAATATGAATAGACAATTTTCAGATGATGAAATTGAAACTATTTCTAGGCATATGAAAAGATGCTCCAAGTCATTATTAATCAGATTAATGCAAATTAATCCAACTCTGAGTTACCACTACACACCTGTCAGATTGGCTAGGATGACAGGAAAAGATAATGCTCAATGTTGGAGGCGATGTGGGAAAACTGGGACACTGATACATTGTTGGTGGAATTGTGAACACATCCAGCCATTCTGGAGAGCGACTTGGAACTATGCTCAAAAAATGATCAAATTGTACATACCCTTTGATCCAGCAGTGTTACTATTGGGCTTATATCCCAAAGAGATCTTAAAGAAGAGAAAGGGACCTGTATGTCTAAAAATGTTTGTGTCAGCCCTTTTTGAAGTGGCCAAAAACAGGAAACTGAGTGGATGACCATCAATTGGAGAATAGCTGAATAAATTGTGGTATATGAAGTTATGGAATATTATTATTCTGTAAGAAATGACCAGCAGATGATTTCAGAAAGGTCTGGAGAAACTTACATGAATTTGTTATGGGCCAGAACTTGAAACAAGGTGTT
This sequence comes from Antechinus flavipes, assembly GCF_016432865.1. NCBI lineage: Eukaryota > Metazoa > Chordata > Mammalia > Dasyuromorphia > Dasyuridae > Antechinus > Antechinus flavipes. The sequence continues at coordinate 552,677,065 of NC_067399.1, read as the reverse complement.
AAGTCACTGGAATTGATAGAAACAATGCTTAAGTACTTGGTTCACACTTTGGGGCTTCACACCTTTGGGAGAGTTTACACATTAACTCACATATTAGAGTTTACACTTCTCACATCTTTAGAGTTCACATCTTTAAGAGACCATATATAAGGAGCTCCCAACTAGAGACTTCGGGAGATTCACAAGTCACAGCTCCCACAAGCCCACTCTCTCAGATTCATTCAATATTCCACCATTGTGCTGGCTGGAGGCTTTGGATTCAGAGGGAGCTGGAGGCTGAAGCTGGCAGAGGCAAAGGACTAGCAACAAGAGCTTTCAGAACCAAGGAAAGCTACCTGGGCTATTTTGGAGGAGACAATAAAGGACTGGACTTTAACCCCTGGCTGCATTTGGGGTTATTACTTTGAACTGAAACTAAGGCTGCCTCCAGAAGCCCCCCAAGAAACCTGCTCACAGGGAAGATTATAATTTAGAGAAGAGAATATTATATGAACTGATGCTTAGTGAAATGAGCAGGACCAGGAGATCATTATATACTTCAACAACAATATTATATGATGATCAATTCTGATGGATGTGGTTCTCTTCAACAATGAGATGAATCAAATCAGTTCCATTTGTTCAGTAATGAATAGAACCAGCTACATCCAGCAAAAGAACTCTGGGAAATGAGTGTGAACCACTACATAGCATCCCCAATCCCTCTGTTTTTGTCCACTTGCATTTTTGATTTCCTTCACAGATTAATTGTACATTATTGTAAAGTCCAATTCTTCTTGTGGAGCAAAATAACTGTATGGATGTGTATACATATATTGTATTTAATATATACTTTAACCTATTTAACATGTATCAGTCTACCTGCCATCTGGGGGGGAGTGAGGGGAAGGAGGGTAAAAACTGGAACAAAAGGTTTTGCAATTGTCAATTCTGAAAAATTACCCATGCATATATCTTGGAAATAAAAAGCTGTAATTTAAAAAAAAAGAAAAAAGTTATCAAATTGTACATACCCTTTGATCCAGCAGTATTACTACTGGGCTTATATCCCAAAGAGATATTAAAGAAGAGGAAGGGACCTGTATGTGCAAAACTGTTTATGGTAGCCCTTTTCATAGTGGCTAGAAACTGGAAATTGAATAGATACTCATCAATTGGAAAATGGCTGGGTAAATCATGGTATATGGAAGTTATGGAATACTATTGTTTTATAAGAAATGACCAGCAGGGTGAATACAGAGAGGCTTGGAGAGACCATGAACTGATGCTAAGTGAAATGAGCAGAACCAGGAGATTCACTTCAACAATACTACATGAGGATCAGTTCTGATGGAGGTGGTTATCTTCAGCAATGAGAGGATCCAATTCAGTTCTAATTGATTAGTGATGAACAGAACCACCTATACCCAGCAAAAGAACACTGGGAAACCAGTGTGGACTGCTTAAATTTTTGTTTTTCTTCCCAAGTTATTTTTTATCTTTCTAAATCTGATTTTTTCTTGTGCAATGAGTGAACTGTATAAATATGTCCACATATATTATATTTAAGATATACTTTAACATGTTTAACATGTACGAGACTGCCTGCCATCTAGGGGAGAGGGTGGAGGGAAGGAAGGGAAAAGTTGGAACAGAAGTGTTTGCAAGGGTCACTGTTGAAAAATTATCTATGCATTTGTTCTATCATTAAAAAACTATAATAATTATTTTTTAAAAAAGAAACATGCCCGCTAAGGGAAAGCCTCTTAGTGAAAAATAAAACCTTCTTTTTTTGCCACAGACTTTGGGATTAGCAAATTCTTTTCCTTCTTAACCTGTATCTCCAAGCAAAGGGATCTCACTCATACACATCATCAGTTATATACAAAATATATCTAGGATAAGTGAAAGAAATTTTAGAGGAAAAGACATGAACAACTATGAGTTCTAGGAAAAGTTTCCTATAGAAGACGGGATTTGAGTTGAATCTTTAAAAAAAGCAAGGGACATTAAGAGCCAAAATGAAGAGCAAAAGCAGAGAGACCAGGATTAGAGTGTTTTTCCCCTCCAGGAACTCCAAGTAGGCCAGTGTAGCTAGAGGGAAGAATACTTGTTGCTTCCCAAGGCTAACATAACTGTAAAGGTAAAAAGGCTACAGATTATTAAGGGCTTCAAATTCCAGATGAGTTTATTTTTAATCTTGGAGGTAGCAGAGAAGCTTTGGAATTTATTAGACAGGTGATATAAGAAGATTTATAATTTAATAAAAGTGCTCTGGCAACTGAAATTAAAAATTGGAGTAGAAAAGAACTTGAGACAAAGAGATCAATTAGAAATCTCTTGCAAGTCTCTAAGAGGTGATGTGAATCTGAGGCAAGATAACGGCCATATGCACAGAAAAAAAAAAAAGAAACACATATTTTCCATGTGAAACTGAAAATGATAAATTTGGCAATGGGTTGGTTATGCAAAATAAGAGAGAATGAAATGTTGAGCATGACATCAAAGTTGCTAATCTGTGTGAATGGAAAGATGATGGTGCATCAAGAATAATAAGACACTTAAAAAGATTGAAGAGGGGGAAAATAGCAAGTTCTGTTTTGAATATGTTGAGCTTCAGATGCCTATGATATATCCAGTTTGAAATGTCCAAAAGGAATTTGCATATGGAGGACTAAGGCAAAAATCTTTAGATATAGGAATCAGCTGTTTACAGATTAAAATGAAACTCATGAAAACTAAAGCAAGACAATATGGGGCAGAGGGAGAAGAGAAGAGGAATCACAACAGGTCCAAGAATAGCAGACATGATTTGAATGGACTTTGAAAACAAGTGATCATCATTATACACTTCGACAACGATATTGTATGAGGATGTATTCTGATGGAAGTGGATTTCTTTGACAAAGAGACCTGAGTTTCAATTGATAAATGATGGATAGAAGCAGCTACAACCAAAGAAAGAACACTGGGAAACGAATGTGAACTATTTGCATTTTTGTTTTTCTTCCAGGGTTATTTTTACCTTCTGAATCCAATTCTCCCTGTGCAAGAAGAGAACTGTTCGGTTCTGCAAACATATATTGTATCTAGGATATACTGCAACATATCTAACATATATAGGACTGCTTGCCATCTAGGGGAGGGGGTGGAAGGAGGGAGGGGAAAAATTGGAACAGAAGCGAGTGCAAGGGATAATGTTGTAAAAAAAAATTACCCTGGCATGGATTTTGTCAATATAAATTTATTATAAAATAAAATATTAAAAAAAAGAAAAAAAAAAAAAACAAGTGATCATAAAGACAGGAGAATTAGGAGAGAACAGCACCATGAAAACCTAAACAGGAGAGAATATCCAGAAGGAGAAAATCATCAACAGTAATAAATGCTCCAGAGAGGTCAAGAAAGATAAGGATAAATAAATAGCTAATGCTTTGGCAATTATAAAATCACTGATAAAGCTGAAAAAATAAAAATTGAAAAATTTGTTTTAGTTGGGACTTCTCTAATCTGAAAAAAAGCAACAGGATTTTAAAGTTATTCATAGAACTAAACTTTCCAAACATGTCCTTTTTTTCCCTCTTCTTTTTTTCTCCCCTTTCCTTTTCTTTTCTTTACGATTTTTTTCCTCTTAAGAGTGGGTATCCTTATTTCACCCAGGCAAGAAATACAGGAGTTACTCAAAAGATTAATCCATCTCTGTTCAAAACAGGAGTTTTGTCTGACATTGTTCGGACATAAACCAGTCATCCCTTCTTGGACAATCTGGTAATCCCTTGGTTTCAAGGACTCACCATGTGGTTGCCAAACTTAGTACAGACACCTGATTGACTTATCTCTGAAGTGTAAGATTTCTGAGTTTAAAAGATTTGCCAAGTCCAGCCTCCTGAAAAGCAGGGATTATAGGTATGTACCACTTTACCTAGAAAGCACACCTAAGAAACCTTTTATCTCCTTGCTTCTATCTAATCTATAAAGATAACATATATAAACCTTTTATCTCTTTGCTTCTATCTAATCTATAAAAATAACATATAGAAATTTTAAATTTCAAAGAATACAAAATTGATCAGAGTAAGTCAATCCTCTCATAAAAATCATTTTTTGAAACTCTTAATAAGGTTATTACTGTCTAGTACCAACTAAAAAGAACAGGAAAATTGTAATTTGTTTTGGCATTCTTTATTTATAATCCAGTACTTCTTAATACTCAAGGGATATTCATTATCCAAACAATATGATCATTGCAAAAAAAAAAAAAAAACCAAATAAAAAAACAATTGACTGTACCTTGTGCTAAAAAACATAATCTTGGATAGAAAGCTGTGTGTGCAAACAGCAGCTGTGTTGAATAACATGTCTTATTTATAAATAACAAAAGGATTCAAAAGTTGAGTCATATAATCAGTTACTCTGAGTCATTTACCAACTAAACAGAGAAAAAAGTACTTTCCTGGAAAGCAAAAAGAGAGTTATCAGATTAGAGTAGGAAAACTTCTAAAAGCTAGTACATATGGGTTAAAGGGTGATCTGAGGCAAATGCAAGCATACAGAAACTTCAGATGATCAGCCAAAGACAGTGAATCTTATTCTGAACAGGAGATATATCAATCTTCATCATGATCATATGATATTTACTGGGTAAGCCCTTATTACAAGATGTTATGATATGCTTTCATACATTGCGGAAAATGTCAATCAAATAAAAAGTGTTTGCCTTAATAAAAATATTGTTTTGAAATATTACTATATTTTAAAAATATTTGTATTTTTTATTTATTCTTTTCTTAATGGACCTGGGTGGGCCCTGGAAAACTTCAGCTAATATTCCAATAGTAGTCATCAAGAGAGACTAAAAGTATGTCTAGTATGTTTTAGAATTGAGTACTATCCTAGTATATTTGGGAAATTGAAAGTTCTTGAAATAGTACAAGATTATCGTATTAGAAACACTAGCCTCGGCAATAAGAGTCGAGAAAGATATAAAAGGAATTAGAGTAGGCAATGAGGAAACCAAACTATCACTCTTTGCAGATGATATGATGGTATACCTAGAGAACCCCAGAGATTCTACCAAAAAGCTATTGGAAATAATTCATAATTTTAGCAAAGTAGCTGGCTACAAAATAAATCCCCATAAATCCTCAGCATTTTTATACATCACCAACAAAACCCAACAGCAAGAGATACAAAGAGAAATTCCATTCAGAATAACTGTTGATACCATAAAATATTTGGGAATCTATCTACCAAAGGAAAGTCAGGAATTATATGAGCAAAATTATAAAAAAGTCTCCACACAAATAAAGTCAGACTTAAATAATTGGAAAAATATTAAGTGCTCTTGGATTGGCCGAGCGAACATAATAAAGATGACAATACTCCCTAAACTAATCTATTTATTTAGTGCTATACCAATCAGACTTCCAAGAAAATATTTTATTGATCTAGAAAAAATAACAACAAAATTCATATGGAACAATAAAAAGTCGAGAATCTCAAGGGAACTAATGAAAAAAAAATCAAATGAAGGTGGCCTAACTGTACCTGATCTAAAATTATATTATAAAGCAGCAGTCACCAAAACCATTTGGTATTGGCTAAGAAATAGATTAGTGGATCAGTGGAAAAGGCTAGGCTCACAAGACAGAATAGTCAATTATAGCAATCTAGTGTTTGACAAACCCAAAGCCCCTAACTTCTGGGAAAAGAATTCATTATTTGATAAAAACTGCTGGGACAATTGGAAATTAGTATGGCAGAAATTAGGCATGGACACACACTTAACACCATATACCAAGATAAGATCAAAATGGGTCTATGACCTAGGCATAAAGAACGAGATTATAAATAAATTAGAGGAACATAGAATAGTTTATCTCTCAGACTTGTGGAGGAGAAAGAAATTTGTGACCAAAGATGAACTAGAGACCATTACTGATCACAGAATAGAAAATTTCGATTACATCAAATTAAAAAGCCTTTGTACAAATAAAACTAATGCAAACAAGATTAGAAGGGAAGCAACAAACTGGGAAAACATTTTCACAGTTAAAGGTTCTGATAAAGGCCTCATTTCCAAAATATATAGAGAACTGACTCAAATTTATAAGAAATCAAGCCATTCTCCAATTGATAAATGGTCAAAGGATATGAACAGACAATTTTCAGAGAATGAGATTGAAACTATTACCACTCATATGAAAGAGTGTTCCAAATCATTATTGATCAGAGAAATGCAAATTAAGACAACTCTGAGATACCACTACACACCTGTCAGATTGGCTAAGATGACAGGAAAAAATAATGATGAATGTTGGAGGGGATGCGGGAAAACTGGGACACTAATGCATTGTTGGTGGAGTTGTGAACGAATCCAACCATTCTGGAGAGCAATCTGGAATTATGCCCAAAAAATTATCAAAATGTGCATATCCTTTGATCCAGCAGTGTTTCTATTGGGCTTATATCCCAAAGAAATACTAAAGAAGGGAAAGGGACCTGTATGTGCCAAAATGTTTGTAGCAGCCCTGTTTGTAGTGGCTAGAAACTGGAAAATGAATGGATGCCCATCAATTGGAGAATGGCTGGGTAAATTGTGGTATATGAATGTTATGGAATATTATTGTTCTGTAAGAAATGACCAGCAGGATGAATACAGAGAGGCTTGGAGAGACCTACATGAACTGATGCTAAGTGAAATGAGCAGAACCAGGAGATCATTATACACTTCGACAACGATATTGTATGAGGACATATTTTGATGGAAGTGGATTTCTTTGACAAAGAGACCTGAGTTTCAATTGATAAATGACGGACAAAAGCAGCTACACCCAAAGAAAGAACACTGGGAAACGAATGTGAACTATCTGCATTTTTGTTTTTCTTCCCGGATTATTTATACCTTCTGAATCCAATTCTCCCTACGCAACAAGAGAACTGTTCGGTTCTGCAAACATATATTGTATCTAGGATATACTGCAACATATCCAACATATAAAGGACTGCTTGCCATCTAGGGGAGGGGGTGGAGGGAGGGAGGGGAAAAAAAAATCGGAACAGAAATGAGTGTCAATGTAATGTAATTATTAAATAAAAAATTTAAAAAAAATAAAAAAAAAAGAAATAGTACAAGATTGAATTATTTCTATCAATCAGACTAAGTGGAATTGCTAGGCAGTATTTTAGGGACATTGAGTTCACCTTTAGTAGTGGTTAATATGTTCATGTCACTTAAGTCCTATTCAAAGAGGAAAAGGAAGGAGGATGGGGAAATGGGTAGAAGGAAAAAAGAAGAAAAGAGAGAATAGAGAAAGGGAAAATAGAGGTTTGATCTTGTCCACAAGCACAAGTACTCAATGATCAATTTCCTGATTTATGTTATGATTTAAAGGATATTACCAGTCTCTGCTCAAAATTACATTTCTACAATATGCCATGAGTTTTTTTTTTTCTCATCATATCTGAAATTTCCACCATTAGTATTACTCCCTTGGTTTGAACAACAGTCAGAAACTTTGAATCCAAAAAGCCATTAGAAGTATATTAACTAGAAAGGGACAGCACTGAGCCATGGAGGCAACCTTCTCTTCTAACTTCTCTATTACTGTGGGTTTGATTATGCAAAAAGATTTTCTAAACAAGTTGTGGGAAATAATGTGGCTGCCCCTCATTTGAGAAATGACTAGAAAATTCTAAGGGATTATTATTGTGCCATAAAAAGAAACAAATAAGGAGGAATTTGGGGAAGTATGGAAGACTTCTATGAAGTGACACAGAAAACAGAAAGCAGAACCACTAAAACACATAGACAATTATTACAATGCTAAAATGAGTACAAATGAAAATATAAATAGGTAGCCAAAATCAGATTAAACATAACAACCAATACAGGTTCCAAAGAAGAAAGAAACTCACTTTCTTTTATTCTGTAGGGACATAAGAAAATATGAATACTGACAGTTATGATGTTTGTGTTGACTGATATTGCTTAAGCATTTTGCTTTGCCTCAAAGTAGGATTACATAACACAAGACATATGTTAGGTAATGACAGTGATTTAAAAATATATAACATATAGACACACACAAAAAAGATTCAAAGACCTAAAGCTATATAAGATCATCTAAATAAAGCTCTTCATTCTAGAGATGAGTTAAGGTGCAGAGATATTAAATCACTTGCCCAAGTTCAAATAGATAGTAAGCTTCAAAGGCAAAATTTGAACCCAAGTCCTCTGACTCCAAACCAAAACTCTTTTAAAGTAGGTTTTGAGTGCAAAGGATTTCTATATTGACTAGATAAAATAGAGGTAAGTAAATTGAGAATCTAAGGGGAATATAAAATTAATCACCAGAGACAAGAAGTTAAGCTAATAGCCAAAATTTAAAGAAGCTGAATGAACCTTCAAGAAGAATCGAGCAGAACTTGGCCCTTTTCATTACTAAAGCAGATTTCTCTTTGAATGAAGGTCAGTATCATTATGATCCTTTGTCATCTGTTAGAATCTCTGCTCAAGTTATTATAAATTATATGGGCAAAAAGAAAAGAAATAACCATTAGGAGAAGTATGTGCATATTTGGGGAGGGGCACAAAATGCACCAAAAAAAAAAAAAAGAATTTTTTTTATCAATAAGATTTATTTATTTGGGAAGAGGGGAGATATAGAGTATTTGCTTAAGCATTGTGCCAATTCGCAGACCCACCTGTTATAACTTTGCAGAGCTCCTCAGTTATCCATGATTTAGAAGAATCACCAGAGTTTGAGGATCTTTTCCGCCTGACCAAATGTTCTCTTCCACTGAATGAGCCCTGGGAATTATTTACTGGTTGAATTAGCATCTGTTCTCTTCCAATCTGGATATACCCAATCTGTATAAAAGGAAAAACTTGGATGTTTATCACAATCATTGCTACACTGTAGCAACCCATGTATCAACATATAAACTTCATTCAACTTTTTTAAATGCTTAGAGTTTTCTTCTTTAAAATCTCATGCTTATCCTTGCCTTGAGAAACTGGTTTTTCAATATAATACTAAAAATGAAAACAAAAAAACTGTGGGTGGCTGGAACTTGAATTCTGTGCTTTCTTCTGCCTCCCTACACCCCACTTTAGAGTTAATCCTAAAAGCCTAGAACAATCTGCCCACCCTTCAGGAGAGTAACTGATATTTGTTGTTTCTTACTGACAAACTGCCAATAAAGCAAGATAAAACAAATTCAATATCACTGACAGCATTTCAAGAAAGATTACACCTGTTCCTTTCTTCCCTTGTTCATAGCAGTTTTGCTGCTAAATGATATTCTTTTTTTTAAGTTAACATCCAGAATTCCTTTGGAATAGATTGACCTAGAAAACATAGTTTAATCTTAGACTTATTTTAGGATACTCATTCTCTCTTTTCCCCTGAACCCCAAACCTGGCCCCCCATCACCAAAAAAGTCACCATCAGTAAGTCATAGGGCTGAGTCAGATAAGTAGGGAAAAATTCTTCAGTCACACTGCTAATTTCTTCAGGAATGGTAGCTATTTAAGCCAAATGACATTAACCCCATTTTAAAGTTCTTTAAAATGGAAAAGTACTAGTCTTCGTGGTAGGAATAAAAAGGCAAATGAAGAAAATATAGTGCCCTACTACCCTCAACCTAACAGCCTCAACTGATCAAGATAGAAGGTGAGGCTGGTGTTTCTCTTCTAAGCAGAGATTCAAGGTTTACATTTTATTAGAACCTGTGCCAAGAACAACTGAGAGATTTTTACTGCATAAATAAAACTGTCTCAAAGTGGTACTGTATGACCTACAAGGAAGCTTAGATTATTCTTTCCTTTTCTTTGAAGTTACAAATATTATTTGTTCACTTATACACATCAGAGAGATTGGAAGAAATGGGAGCAAGAGGGTACTGTTTTGCTATCTCTCTAGTGGAATTTTGTTTGCACCTAAGGGAAGAGGGAGCTAATTTTAGAACTTGTCAATGATCCCATTTTTAAAAGATTCTATTTTGTCATAAATAAGCTGACATGATAGAATGATGCATAAAATTAATCAACCCACATGACTCTCCATATTCAATTTATATTTAAGTGATTCCATTCTTTCCTATGTATTGTGAAATTCCCTTTATTATTGTGAAGTAAAATGCTTTTAAGCCTAATATTTGGTTTCCTAGAAAATGTCTTCACAGGTACTGACAATGCAAATTAATATTTCTTCAAATATGAAATAGTAGACAACTGGGTGACTTGAAGATGTGAATTCATGTCCTGCCTAAGATGTATACTTGCCATGTGACCTTAAAAAAGTCACAGAGGCAGCTAGGTGGCGAGTGGATAGAGCACCAGACCTGAAGTCAGGAGGATCTGAGTTCAAATTTGACCTCAGAAAGTTAACTCTTCTTGGCTGTGTGACCCTGGGCAAGTCAGTTAACCCCAATTGCCTTAGGAAAAAAAAAAAGTCACAGGATCACCTTGCCTGATTGCCAATCTGTATTGGTAAAAAGAATGTGAGGGTTCACAAGTGCCTTAGAATAAGGGAAGAAGGAGAAAAAATTAGAGCAAAATAGGAGACAAACCCAAGGAAAATTGTAGAAAGGGGTAGCATGAAGCTGTTTTGTAAAAGAGACAGAAATATGATTGGTGTGTGTGTGTGTGTGTGTGTGTGTGTGTTAGGAAAAGGTCATAAAAGGTATATGTAAAAAATAACATATGGTGGAGTGTGAAGAAAGTATAGGATGGCAGACCATAGTAGAGCTAGGAGAATGAATGAAGTGAAAAGAGGGGTGTGACCAATGTGAACAAGGAATCAGTAGTATGAAGCAAAACAGAAAGGATTACTAAGAACAAGCATTTATTTAAGCACTATGCTAAGTGCTTTACAAAATTATCTCAGTTGATCCTTTCAACAGTTCTGGGAGAGAGGGGTTGTTATTATCCATCTGAGGAAAGTGAGGCAGGGATTAAGTGATTTGACCAAGGTTATTCAGCTAATTGGTGTCTAAGACCAAATTTAAACTCAGATCTTACTAACTATATAATACTGAATCATCTAGCTACCTAGAGAATCTGTGACATGCAAAGAGAGACTCTTCCCATGGTCATAAAGGAATCAGAGACAAGATAAGAAAAGTACTATGTGCCACTAATAGCATCAACTAATTTGGCTTAGGAAATGCCATCAATTAATCACTGAACATTTATTAAGCACTTACCACCTGGGTAATATAGTTTTCAAATTTTCAAATTTCAGATAATTACAAATATAAGCTTATCCTTTAAGTGCTATTTTTCATTTAGCATAATTAATTAGGAAAGTGTCCAAAAGCGGCATACAATAAAAGCAAAAACTAACAAGATCAATGGCTCGACTAACTTAAAAGCTTTATACACTATGCACTATATAATTATTATAAGTCTGCCTAGGATGGGAAAGGCAACCTGAAATATAAATTAAGTTGCATCAATAATGTGCAAACTCTGGGAGGTCAATTAGTCTATCAATACAGAAGAATGTAATATCTTAGAAGACAAAAAACATCCCATTTTTTTGTGTCTGCATCACCAGTGTTTATCATTGTACTTTGCACATAAATAGGTACTTAATATATTTATTTAATGAAATGGAATTACAAAAGATGCAGGTATAGTAAAAACAGAATTCAGAGATGACTTCTATCAACTACCTAGAAAGATTTCTATCAACTGGCACAAAATGAAATTAGTGAAAAATAAAAAAATTATAATACATAGACTAGAACAGCTTCAATGGAAAGAATCATAACAACAAAAAATAAAGCAAATGATGTTCAATTATTGTGACCAAAATAACTCAAATAAATTATAGTCTCTTTGCAAAGATATGCTTTTCCCCTATATTTTGGGTATAGAAAGCTATAACAGTTGGGATATGTATTTTTGTTGAACTGGCTCTTTGTGTAGGACAGAAAAAAGGTTTTCTATTTGGAAATTAAGGTGCTATAAAAAGAAACAATTATAATGTTTAAAGGGAAACATTATCTATCTGAAGAGATGGATGTGAATATACAGGAAACTCATTACACAGCTAGGATAGCATGGTAGACAGGCTGCCCAACTTGAGTCAGGAAGACATGAGAATGGTAATATCTTCTTCAGACTCTTACTAGTTGCCTCTCCCTGAACAAGTTACTTACTTGGTCTTGCTGGTACTTAAGTTTCATCAGCTATAAAAGGAAGATAATAATAGAGCTTATCTCATAGGGTTCTTATACAAATTAAATGAAATAATATCTATAAAACACTTTGCAAAATGCTAAATAAATATTAGCTATAGTTATTAACTTGGATTTTTAAAAGACATACAGGAAATGAAAGTGATAATATTTAATTGAGGCTAAATACAAAAGAATAACACAAATATATAAGAACACTAGGAATACCAAAGCCAAGAATGAGCTGAAGCACAGTGTCTCTACTGGGCCTGTCTCCCAAAGAGATCACAAAAAAGGGAAAAGAACCCACTGGATGACTATCAGTTGGAGAATGGCTGAATAAGTTATGGCATGTGAATGTTATGGAATATTATTGTTCTATAAGAAACGATCAGCAGGATGATTTCAGAGAGGCCTGGAGAGACTTACATGAACTGATGCTAAATGAAGTGAGTAGAACCAAAAGGTCATTGTACATAGCAAAAAGATTATACAATGATCATTCTGATAGAGGTAACTCTTTTCAACAGTGAGGTGATTCAGTCCAATGGTCTTGTAATGAAGAGAGCCATCTACATCAAAGAGAGGAGGGAAGAGATTGAGTGTGAATCACAACACAGTATTTTCACTTTTTTATTGTAGTTTGCTTGCATTTTGTTTTCTTTCTCATTTTTTCCTTTTTGATCTGATTTTTTCTTGTACGGTATAATAGTTATAGAAATATGTTTAGAAGAATTGTACATATTTAACATATATTGGATTATTTGCCATTTAGGGAAAGGGGTAAGGGAAAAGAAGGGAGAAAAAAATTTGGAACACAAGGTTTTGTAAGGCTGAATGTTGAAAACTATGCATATGTTTTGAAAATAAAAAGCTTTAATTAAAAAAAATAAGCTGAACTTTAATATGTTCAATAAATGAATGAATGAGCAAATAAATAAACAAAATGAAAAGATAGATCCTTTTTTAAAAAAAATTTATTTTATAATAACTTTTTATTGACAGAATCCATGCCAGGGTAATTTTTTTTTTTTACAACATCATCCCTTGCACTCGCTTCTGTTCCGATTTTTTCCCTCCCTCCCGCCACCCCCTCCCCTAGATGGCAAGCAGTCCTATATATGTTAAATATGTTGCAATAAGGATAGATCCTTTTAAAAGTTTTTTTGGAACAAGAGAAAAGCCAAAGAAAAAATAGGATCACTGTTCACAGATGGGATAATAAGACAATGAAAGAAGTAAAACTAATTCTTAATTTGCTTTTCTTCCCCTCCTACCTTAAAACAAGAACTTCCTGTTCCTCCTTCCTTTAGATGAGAAACTATATAATCAAAAAAGAAGACAGGTCCTCAAAACTGCAACTAGCAATTTAGTGCTTATGGCAAACTTAAGAGGAGTAATATAAAAGTGGTCAAACCAATTTCTTATGAAACATTGAGATGGATTAGATTAAAAAACCCAGGACTTTGACCTTTGGAGGGGAGATGTAAGGATACTTCATCTTCAAGGAAGATGGAGATTACTGCAAGACTAGAATGGGAGGAGTATGCAACCTGGGTAGAAAGAAGTTTGTATATGATGGCTTCCTATTTTAACTAATTATTCTGGTAAACTAGGTGCTAAGTGCACATTTTCTAAACTATATTATAATTATAGTATCCCAAGACAAAGCCCCCATCACCTTGTTTTAATAATGGTCCTTCAGGAACTTCAAACCAAATATGTATTTATTTAACAAGAGCAATTTGCTACCTTTAACATTTTTTAAAATGTTCCAAATGAACTGCATGCTAAAATTCAGCTGGAGGAGGGAGATGAACTAGAGATATAACTATGGAAAACACATGATCTATGAAAAATTAAGCAAAATTATGAGAAAGGTACCACAGAACTAGGTACTGATAAATATATTGGTTTTCAAAAATGGAAAGAAGGTTGATTCTTCAGATAGTAAGTGAGTGAGCTTGACTTAATAACTGAAAAAACTCTAAAAAATATGGATAAAAGATAATTTGTGAGCACTTAGGAAAGGAAGAACTGAAAACTTAAGAATCAGAATGAATTCATCAAAAATAGGTCATGTCATTTATTTTCTATCCAGATTCATAAATTAGCTAATTAGAGAAAGCAGGCATAGTTTTTGATATTTGACAGTCTCCCATAGTGCTCTTGTGAGTATTATAAAGAGATACAAACCAGAATCTAGTATATTCTAATATAGTCAGATAATTTCAAAATAAACAAGTGGTGATTAATCCATCTATGTTAGTATATAAGGAGATTTCTGAGTGGAATGTCCAAAGAATCTATGCTTGGTCCTATCCTTAGAATTTTTATCAACAGAGAAAAGTATAGATGGAATACTTATCAAACTTTTCTGGAATGATCCAAAGCCAATATTCTGGCCTACTTACTGGGTTCCACAGTAATCTGTGAATCTTCCACAGTTTGAAAACTTAAAAAAAATAAGGTAAGTAGGAAGGTAGGATCAGATCACAATAAAAACAAGCCAGCATCAAATACCAAGAATAAAACTCAACATGGGATAAAAAGAGGGAAATCCATGGGAAATAGCATTAAAGGTAAAAGCAATGTTGAGACCAAGAATCACAACAAGATCTGAGTGTGGACAAATAAGAAGTGAGGTCTAGGGTTCAGTGTCAGATAAACAAGTGTGTGAAGCTAGACAAAGTTATATTCTATTGCTGCCACTCAAGTATACCTATGCTTGAGTGCACTGTTTTATACCCGATCCTCAGCCAACCCCATACTCTCACTGCTTCAGGAGAGGCTTCAACTAAAAGACTTCTGTCACTATTACCCTCATTATCTTTCACAGTTATAACAAAACTTTAGGTGGCTGGGAGGGACCAAGCATACTGGATGACAGAATAGATACCCACAACAACAGTGAACCAAAACAAGATGAAATTTAAGAAAGATAAATGGAAAATCTTCAATATGGGTTTAAAAAAATGGTGCAAAGATAGGACAGCAGAAATTTACTATACAATGAAAGCCAATAATCCATGCAAAAAAATTCTAGAGTTTCTAGCAAACCGCAAGTTTCAAAGTCAACAATATAATCTGACAATCAAAACACTGATATGGTCTTCCTTTGCAAAAGTAAAAACATCATGTTCAGACTGAGAAAAAGAGAAGTCTTGCTGGATTCTCCATTTCATGTATTACATTTGAGGCACTATATTTTAGTGCAAAAATTATCAAACATGGAAACAATCCCAAAGAGAGCCATCAGGATGATAAAAGGATTTGAAACTTTACTGTAATGGGCTGAGGCTCAAGTTGATACACTGAGGTTCCAAGCAGTGAGGCTAAATAGTAATTGGACCATACTCTATTAATATATATGCTTGGAGAAAGAATGGCCCCGCCCACTCTTTGTGCAAGTCCTGATGTGTTGTATAGGAAATGAGGATTTTGGTGGGTGGAGTTGGGGGGGAGGGGCAGAGAAGAAAGCAGAAAGAGAGACTGCTAGCTGGCATCTTATCACAGCTGCTCACATTGCTAATCCCTCTTCACCTCCAATCCCCCTTCACCTCCGATCCCTCTTCACCTTCTATCCTTCTTCACCTCCACTAAGAATAAAGATCAATGATTTCCCCCTAACCTGAATTCCTGACTCCAGCTGATTTTAAATACACGGTCATCACACTTTACTATAAAGAATAAGTTTTAGGATTGATGTTTAGCCTGGGCAATTATTTCAGAAAACAATAAATTAAAAAGAATTTGTGAAATACCTACTATGTGCTAGGTGCTGTTCTAGGAACCAATGATACAAATACAAAAAACAGCCCAAAAAGAACTCCCATTCTATTGGGGGAAAGAGAAGATTTAAAACATGTTCACAGTTAAATGAATGCAGACTATATGCAATTAAATATAAAGTGACTTAATGGGGTGGGCACTAAAATCTGAGAAAAATTAGGAAAGGCCTCTTGAAGGAGGTGGCATTTTAGTTAAGTTTTGTGCAGATGCATTTCAGGACTGGACATTAGACTATACAAAAGCATGGAACAATGTTTGAAGGTCAAGTATGAGGAACAGAAAAATGGCCAATTGGTTCAAGAATAGAATATATGAAGACTTGGAGCCAAGTTGTGAGGTTTTTAAAAATCAAACAGAAGAATTTACATTTTGTCAAGATATAACAAGGAGCCAACCACCAAAGCTTCTTGAGCAAAGAAATGATCTATGCTTTGGGAATATTCATTTGCCAACCATGTGCCAATCATGTCAACCATGATGAATTAAAGAAGTAAGAGGAAATAGGTAATGAGGAAACAAAAGTATCCCTCTTTGCAGATGATATACTTAAAGAATCCTAGAGAATCAACTAAAAAACTACTAGACACAATTAATAACTTGAGTAAAGTTGCAGAGTATAAAATAAACTCATATAAATCATCACCATTTCTATATCTTACCAACAAAGTTCAGCATCAAGAATTAGCTAGAGAAATTCCATTTAAAATAACTGTAAATAACATAAAAATATTTGGGAGTCTACCTGCCAAGACAAAGCCAGGAAATATATGTACATAATTACAAAACACTTTTCACACAAATAAAATTAAATTCAAACAACTGGAAGAATATCAAGTACTCATGGGTAGGCAAGGGTAATGCAATAAAAATCATAATTCTATCTAAATGAATCTACTTACTCAGTGCCATATCAATCAAACTGCCAAGAAATTACTTTATTGAGCTAGGAAAAAAAACAATAAAATTCTTCTGGAAGAACAAAAGACCAAGAATTTCAAGGGAATTAATGAAAAAATGCAAAAGAGGTGATCTAGCTCTACCAGATCTACAACTGTATTATAAAGTGGTAGTCATCAAAACCATTTGGAACTGGCTAAGAAATAGAGTGGTGGGTCAGTGAAAAAGGCTGGATTCATAAGATATTGAACTATTGTTTGATAAACCCAAAGGCTCCAGATTCTGGGATAAAAATTCATTATTTGACAAAAATTACTGAGAAATCTGGAAAATAGTATGGCAGAAACTTGGCATTGAGTATCATTTAATACTTTACTTATTAGTAAGTCAAAGTGGATTCATGATATAGACATAAAAGGTGACGTTATAAGCAAATTAGGAGAATGAAGGATATTCTACTTTTCAGATTTGTGGAGAAGGAAGGAATTTATGGCCAAAGAAGAACTAGAGAAAAGTTGGAAAGACTTAACATGAATTGATGCTATTGCCACGTACAATGATCTGGTTCTTCTCATTTCACTTAGCATTAGTTCATGTAAGTCTCCCAGGCCTCTCTATAATCATCCTGCTGATCATTTCTTATTCAGCCATTCTCCAACTAATGGGTATCCACTCAGTTTCCAGCTTCTTGCCACTACAAAAAGGGTTATCACAAACATTTTTGCTCATGTGACTGCCTTTCCCTCCTTTAAGATCTCTTTGGGATATAAGCCTAGTAATAACACTGCTGAGTCAAAGGGTATGTACAGTTTGATAACTTTTTTAGCATAGTTCCAGATTGCTCTCCAGAATGGTTGAATCCATTCACAGTTCTACCAACAATGTATTTATTTCCCATTTTTCCCACATCCCCTCCAACATTCATCATTATCTTTTCCTGTCATCTTAGCCAATCTGAGAGGCGTGTAGTGGTATCTCAGAGTTGTTTTGATTTGCATTTCTCTGATCAACAGTAATTTAGAGAACCTTTTCATATGAGTAGAAATGGTTTTAATTTCTTCATCTGAAAATTGTCTGTCCATATTCTTTGACCATTTATCAATTGAAGAATGGCTTATAAATTTGAGTCAATGCTCTATATATTTTAGAAATGAGACCTTTATTAGAACCCTTAAATGTAAAAATGTTTTCCCAATTTATTGTTTTCCTTTTGATCTTGTCTGCATTAGTTTTGTTGGTACAAAAACTTTTCGACTTAATATAATCAGAATTATCTATTTGGTGCTCAATAATGAGTTCCAGTTCTTCTTTGGTCACAAATTCCTTCCTTCTCCAGATCTGAGAGGTAAACTATCCCATGTTCTTCTAATTTGCTTATAATATCACTCTTTATGTCTAAATTATGGACTCATTTAGATCTTATCTTGCTATATGGTGTTAGGTGTGGGTCAGTTTGTACATGGCAACAAGAAGATTATACAATGAGTAATTCTAATGGACATGAGTCTTTCCAACAATGAAATGATTCAGATCAGTTTCAATAATCTTGTGATCAAGAGAGCCATCTATATGCAGAGAGAGGATTATGGGAACTGAATGTGGATCACTATATAGAATTTTCACTCTTTCTGTTGTTGTTTGCCTGCATTTTTTTCCTGAGTTTTTTCCTCCTTGATTCAATTTTTCTTGTGCAGCAAGATAACTGTATAAATATATATACATATATTGGATTTAACATATATTTTAACATAATTAACATGTATTGGACTACCTGCCATCTAGGGAAGGGAGTGGGGGGAAGAAAGGGGAATATTTAGAACACAAAGTTTTGCAAGAATCAGTGTTGAAAAATCACCCATGCATATGTTTTGTAAATAAAAATTTTTAATTAAAAAATATAAAAAATGTTGTTGTGAGGATCAAACTGCTTTGGTTCTGCTTACTTCACCCTGCATCAGCTACTACAAGACTTCTCAGATGTTTCTGAAATTATCACTTTCATCATTTGTTTATACTCAACAAAATTACATTATATTTGTTACCATGATTTTTTTTGCCACTCTCTAATTGATGGACAACCCATTTTTTTTACAATTCTTTGCCACAAAAAAAGAAATGACACAAATAAAGAATTGATGCTGAATGAAGTGAGGAGAACCAAGAGAACATTATACATAGCAGCAAGATTATGTGATAATCAACTGTGATGGACTTAGCTCTTTTCAACAATAAGGTGATTCAAAGCAATTCCAATAGAATTGTGATGGAAAGAGCCATCTACACCCAGAGAGGGGATTGTCGGGACTGAATGTGGATTGCAGCATAGTATTTTCACTTTTTTGTTGTTTGATTGCTTTTTGTTTTCTACTTCTCTTTTTTCCATTTTAATCTGTATTCAGAGAGAGAACTATGAAGTCAGAATGTTACTTTTGTTGTTTTTGTTGTTTGTTTGCTTGATTTTTTTTTGTAATTTTTTTTTTTACTTTTTGGTATGATTTTTTTTAATACACTATGACAAATATGGGAAAATATTTAGAAGAATTGTATATGTTTCACCTATATTGGACTGCTTGGCCTCTATGTGGGGAAGGAGGAAGAAAAATTTGGAACACAAGATTGTGCAAAGGTAAATGTTGAAAACTATCTTTACATGTATTTGGAAAAAAATAAAAAGCTATTAAAATAAAAAAAAGTTTTTGGAAAAGGAAAAAAAAAAGTGAGAGGCTAGATGTAAGGAAGCCAGTTGGGAAGGAAGAAATTCCATGCAAGATTAAAAGACTTCTGAAGAGTAATTGGGGTGTTTGGTAGAAAAAGAGATGGTGGAGCTGTTAAGGACAGGGAATTGACAGAAACTAACAATTGATTAGATGGAGAAAGCAATGGAAAATTAAGGATTATTTTGAATAATTGTAATATGAATATAAATATGGAAGTTTAAAAAAGGGATGGATTTACAGGGAGAGAAAAATATCTTTAATTTTGGATATGTTAAATTTGAGCATACCATGATTATACCTACTACTTGATGCAAAACTCTATTTTACTAGAACTCTACCTCTTTACCACAGTAGGGAGAGGTATTGGGAGTCAAGAAAAGCTATGCTTCAATATCTGTTGTCTGAAGGAAACTTTTTAAAGGCCTTTATTATTAATAGCAATTACTTGAAGTATACAATTGTTAGATTATTTAGTCTCATTAAACATGAGCCTAATTATTTTCAATTTATCCCTTGGCACTTAACAATTATTTGGAAATGGTGTCTCCATTGGCTGGTTATTTAGCATGATGAAAGTTGCATATCATAATCTGAAGAAACCTCTGAGATGAAAAATAGTTCAACTCATACCTGCACAAGACAAAGGGCCTAATTTTTTATCCATATTCACAGATTCCATGAAATTTATCTCTGAATCACAGGTCTAAAGAGAATGATATTATCTTTAATTCTTTCTCTATTGAAATTGTGATAAAATGTCTTCTTGAAATCATCTCTAGTTATACTTGAAAAGAAAGAATGGATTTATCAGATATGAAGTCTTTTCTAATGACTATACCTGACTCTATTACATAGGGAAATCATGAAATAGCTCTTATTTTAAGTAAAATATATTTTAAGTTCTTTCCTTTTACACATGAATAAACTGAGACTAAGAAAGAGTACAAGAAGCTTGTTTGGAGTCACACAGTTAAGCCTCAAGTCATGTCTTTCTAATTCTAAGACCCTACTCATTGCTTAAGCTAGCTGTTTCCTATAGCTTACATTTTTGCCTTTTTAAAAAAAGTTATTTTAAAGAGAATTAAGATATTCCAGAAGATGAAAATGACTCCATAAAATAAAACATCTTGGAAAGTAGTCCATTTTAGAACACTTTTTCTGTGAGGTTATGTATTCATTTGCTTTTTAATGTTGTGCTCTGCAATTACTTTGGGAGTTTCTATACTAGTTCAGAAGAAAGCTATAAATCAGGTACTGTCACTAAAAACATCACCAGTCTTTGTGAAGCAGTGCCAGGTACTTGTTCTAATACCAAAAATATGTAAGTAAAAAATTAGTTTCATTAGTACCCAACATTAGCCCAAATTTCTCTTATATGTTTCAAAATCTATAGAGAAACAAAACTATACAACTACAATGAATATCACCCAATAAAAGACTATATATCTGCCTCACATTAAAGTTTCAGTAAGATTTACACTCTGAGGCCTGATGACTTTCTTTGAGAGAAAGCTGTGAAAGCGTCAAGAATATCAAGGGAATTTATGGGGGGAAATGGAAAGGAAGGTAAACTAACTCATACCAGGCCCTAAAATTACATTATAAAGCAGCAGTCATCTAAAACATTTGATACTAGCTAAGAAAAATAAAGTGGCAGATTAGTGTAATAGGTTAAGTACACAAGACACAATAGTCAATGATTATAATTTCTAATGTATGTGTGTGTGTGTGTGTATATATATATATATATATATATATATATATATATATATATATTCTACAATAAAAATCTACTATTTGAAAAAACCCCAAACTCCAACTCCTGGAATAAGAACTCTTGAAACTAGGCACAGACCAACCTCTAACACTCCATAACAAGTTAAGATCAAAATGCATTTATGATTTAAACATAAAGAATGAGACTGTCAGCAAATTAGGAAAGCAAGGGAAGATTTACCTGTCAGAACTTTGGAGAAGGTTAGAATTTATGACTACAAGAACAAGAGAACATTATGAACTATAAAATGGAAAAATTTAATTACATTAAATTAAAAAGTGTTCACACAAACAAAACCAATGCAGCCAAAATTAGGAAAAAAAGCAGAAAGCAGGGAAACAATTTTTATAGTCAGTGTTTCTTATAAAAGACTCATTTCTAAATTGTATAGAGAACTGAGTCAAATTTATAAGAGAGCTGTGAGAGACACTTATTAAATTAGGGAAGGGAATCCATTCTTATTCTACATAGTCTAGGTCAGGGGTCCTCAAACTATGGCCCGCGGGCCAGATGAGGCAGCTGAGGATGTTTATCCCCTTCACCCAGGGCTATGAAGTTTCTTTATTTAAAGGCCCACAAAACAAAGTTTTTTTTTTGTTTTTACTATAGTCTGGCCCTCTAACAGTCTGAGGGACAGTGAACTGGCCCCCTATTTAAAAAGTTTGAGGACTCCTGATAGGTCATATCTGGTTGGAGAACAATGTTAACAATACAAAAGTCATGGATTTTATCACTAGGAGAACAATTTACTTTGCAAAGGAAAAAACTATTCTATAATCAGATTCCACTTTTTTTCCTTGAAATATTTGCTTACCAAAGCATGCTGCTTATCATAAAAGGGATCATATGTAAAAGGTTAGATAGCTCAATATGGCCCTTCACTGCTTGCTTAAAACAACAACAATAACAACAACCTTAAACATATGCTTGTCAAGGGCCATAACTGCTCAGCTGTCTTCAAGAAGGCCTCTTAAATGTAAATTTATAGAACCAATCTCTCTTATAATCTCAAATTCTCTATCTCTGTCTGCTGCATGTTTCTATTTGGTTGTCATGGTATTGCTCAAAATGTCTAAAACCAAGCTGTCATGTTTCCTAAATTAGTTTCCTTCTAGACTTTCTCATATTTATCAATTATATCAGTATTCTCCCAATTGCCCTTGCAGGTTCAAAACCTTAAGTCTTTCTATAACCATAGTTCTAGAACTTTAGTCAAGAAGTTTTGTTGTCCATATTTAGCATGTATAGGACTGCTTGCCATCTGGGAGGGGGTGGGGAGAAGGAGAGGAAAAATCGGAACAGAAGTGAGTGCAAGGGATAATGTTGGAAAAAATTACCCTGGCATGGATTCTGTCAATAAAAAGTTATTATAAAATAAAAATAATGAATTTTAAAAAAAGAAGAAGTTTTGTTGTCTGGTCATTTCAGTTATGTGCAGCAATTTGTGTCCCCATTTTGGAGTTTTCTTGACAAAGATACTGGAGTGGTTTATGATTTCCTTCTCCAGCTCATTTTTACAGATGAGGAAATTAAGACAAACAGAATTACATGAGTTACGCAGGATCACATAACTAGTAAGTGTTTGTGGCCACAATTGAACTCATGTAGAAGAGTCTTCTTGATTCTAAGATCAGTGCCTCTTTGTCCTTGAGTCAGAAAGACCCAAGTTCAAATTTGACTTCTGACACTAGACCCTGGGCACTTCACCTCCATTTACCTCAGTTTCCTTAACTGTAAAATGAAGATAATAATAGCATCTATCTTATAGGATTGCTATGAAAATCGAATAAGATAATATTTGTTTAAAAAAAAAAAAAAACCTTTAGCCTAATGCCTGGAACATAGTAGGTACTTATACTTATTCTTTTCACTTCCTCATTACCTACTTCAATTTCCTCATCTGAAAAATGTGCATAATAGTATTTATCTTGCAAGGTTCTTGTGAGGATAAAATGAGATAATATGTGTAAAGTGTTTTATAATATCTAAAGTAATAAGTAAGTGATGACTATATATGTGTGTGTGTGTGTGTGTATGCATGTATGTATATACATATATATATATATATATATATATATATATGTGGATATATATATGCATGTATATGCATGCAGTCAACAAAGCTTTTATCATCTTGCCCCTTGGCTGTTGCAACCCTCTAACTGCTCTCCTAGTTTCTACTATCATCTTAGACCAGTCCATCCTGTCTATAATAGTCCTACAACACTGATTTCATAATATGGTTGTCCTACTCAGAAACCAACAATATGTCTTCATTCTCCACTCCTTAGCTCAGTATTTAAAATCTTTCACAATCTCATTTAATCTCGTAGTAAACCAGGAAACCAGTGAAGCTACTCAATTACAGAAGAGTTGCCAATATGTATTGATAAAGAGAATTTTCATATAAGGAGCTTCCCATAATAATAGGATCTGAATTCCCATCCTTCCCTGTCTCTCCCCCTCAATCAACATAGGTCAATAAGAGGCATAAAAAGTTATGTAATAAAATTAAATTTAACAAAGTTCATTCTGTAAGAATTTATCATTTACAGAAAGTTATATTTGAAAAAAATTCAAAGTACAATCAAGAATACTTATGTTCTATGGATCTGTTTCTGAGCATTTCATCTATTTGAAAGATGCCACAGATAGATTAACATCTACTTTAATACTGTATTTCTTCTTTTAGGATTGCTTTAGCTTTAGAATGTTAGCTCTACATACATATACCACAAATATAACATATATGTACATACCATATGGATACATATACATGTAAAGATATATGGTATACATACATGATACATGTGTGTGTGTTTTTGAGCAGGGTACATTTTTATTTAAATAGAATTTTAAAAGAATAAGTTTGAAAACACAATACCTATAGTAAATTTTTAAATCTTCTTTAGTACCATTTCACTAATTAATTCCTTGATGAATTCAAAATGTCATTTTATGTGCAAGTACATAATGAAGTAAATGGAGCTTAACAGAAGTTTATATGAAAAAAAAAGTTAAAGGATTTCAACTATTCTTCAACAAGGATAATGGACAAGAAACTCAATACAAGTGAGTAATGTAATTTGGTAGTCAAAAAAGAGTTTATCTTAGTTTGATTAGTGATGTATAGTGTATAGAAAAAGATAAGTAGTCATTTGATCATTTAGATCGTGTGTAATATTTATGTTAAAGAGAAATAGGACATAAGGATAAAAAATTAAGTGGAAGCAAAATGTGAAAGACCTTGAATACCAGGCTATGGAGTAGACAGTGAAAAGATGTTTGTTTGTTTGTTTGTTTTATTTCTGAGTAAGACAGCCATAAAGAGGATGGATTGATCTAAGAAGATGTTAGGAACCAAATGATCAATTAGAAGCTTGAAACAAGTCAAAGAATAAGGTTAAAAAACCTTAGTTTAGATAGTGTTAACATTTATTGTATTTTTCTGTCCTTTCTCCCCATACTCAGCCTTCACAATATTAGATTTTTAAGGCTAAATTTTATTCAGCTCAATTTCCTAATTCACTACTTCTTTGTAAAAGTTTTTCATATTATTAAGTTCTAAAGAAATTATTGGCAAATCTCCTTTATAAAAAGATCAAAAAATATTTTGTCATTTTATATGACAAAACTTTCACTATTCTAGTGATTCATTAAAAAAAATAGCTGATTTAGTAAAAATCTAGTTTGACAACTTTATAAACTCCTAATCTAAGCTTTTATTCTTCCATCAATTTTCTACATAACCTGTTTGCTTTCTATAAGTATCAGCTTCTCTTATTCATACAACTGAGAGTATCATTTTCAACAATTTCATAAAGTCTTGAAGGGATCCTTAACTAAAAAATTAGAAATGATCACAGTTGTTGTAGTGCCAAAAGTATTGCTTCCTTCTTTTGAAATAGAGAGCATCACTTAAAGTGGAAATCATGTGTAAATATATTTGTGAATCCTCTTCAATTACTCAGTCTCTATCCAGGAGTCCCTCTTCTTCTAAGGTGAAGTGAAACAAAACAAAAACAAAACAAAAACAGTTACTCCTAACCTTTGACTCCAGAAGATTATACACTGGATCAAATAAATAGCAAAAAGAAATTTAAAATGAGTGTCAACAAATTTATATATTCTCCATAATAAGGGATGATACAATAAGTTGTCTCCTGGAAATTTGGCTTACTAAAGCTATCAGCTCAAAGTTAATGGACACTTCTTCCTAACATGGCTGCCTGAGTGAAGACAGGCTGCCCAGCTCCTCAAGTAATCCACCAAAATTCTCATGCCAAACTGAATACACATCAGGAAATCTAATGAAAAAACAAAGTGACATGTGCAACTCCAGAACACCACAAAAAGTCAGCCAGAAACCCAAGAGCAATAGGAAGGGGACCCACTGGCATAAAGTAGCTTACTGATGAGATCAGATACTTGTAGTCTGCAAGTCTCTGTTTCCAGAGACAGTCAGAGTAGAAAACTCCCCTGAGAAAGTACAATGGGAGACAGATATCACCATGATGGGGAAATCCTGAGGAAGAGTATCAGATAGTGATCAGCATGATGTCACAGCATTCAGCCCAGACCAATGGGCTATGTGGTGCCCAACATGCATTTTAGCAACAAAGGACCCTGTAACTCCGATGCCTCAAATCTCAAAAATCCAGGGGGAGTCCAGCCCAGGAGTTGGAGATCAACTCAAATACTTGAGGACCAAAGATGAGCCCCCATTTAGCTAACCATCTCACCCAAAAATGCAGCGGGGCTGCCGAGATTGATCCTGGTACAAATTTTCAATTTATGAATTGAAAGTGAAATCAAAGAAAATTCTTATCAGTATCAAAAAATATTGAAATCTAATTCTATGGTAATTGTAAGCAGAGATTTAAAAAAAATAATTCTCCACAAAGACTATGAATACCTAAAATAAATGAAACATTAAGAAAAGAAAGATAACAGGAAAAACAAGAAAGAAAAAAGGAGGAAGGAAGGAAGGAAGGAAGGAAGGAAGGAAGGAAGGAAGGAAGGAAGGAAGGAAGGAAGGAAGGAAGGAAGGAAGGAAGGAAGGAAGGAAGGAAAGAAGGAAGGAAAGAAGGAAGGAAGGAAAGAAGGAAGGAAGGAAGGGAGGGAGAGAGGGAGGGAAGAGAAGAAGGAAAAAAGAAAAGAAGAAAGGGAGGAAGGGAGGGAGAGAGGAAGGAAGGGAGGAAAGGAGGGAAAGAGGGAGGGAAAGAGAAAAAAGGAGGTAAGGAAGGAAGGAAGAAAAAAGAAGGAAGGGGAAAAGGAAAGAAGGAAAAAAGAAAGAATAAAATAGAGAGAGAAGGGAGGGAAGAAGAAAGGAAGGAAAGAAAATCATTTGAGAAATGAATTGGAAGGAAAATAAGTTTTTTTAGAAGAAACAATGGAAGATCTTATCTAAGAAATATAACCTCTTAAAAATAGACTATACCAGAGATTAACAATTTAATAACACAGCATGAAATATCAGAATAAAATTAAGACTGAAGAAAAAGAAAATTGAACATTCGTAATATAAAAACTAACATGGAAATTGATTAAATAAAGATTAAATAAACAAGTCTTAAGAATTATTAAAATATCTGAAAGCCATAATAAAACAAAAAAGTCTAGATAATATTTTTCAAGAAACCATGAATAGAAGCCATTTTTCAAACATTTCTGATAAAAAGATCAGAACTGAATAAGACTTTTGAAACACAACACACAACACATTGTTCCAGAGAAACTTACAAAGGTGCATTTATTTGAGAAAGTAGAAGCTATCTGGTATTGTAGTCCTAACATTTGATAGAATTTGATACAAGAAACAAGTTTTCCTACATAATCTTAATATCTTTAAAGGATACTTGAGGAGTTATATAGGAACAACAGAGGCCCTGAAGAAGAGATTGGCTTTATTCTGAGGGTCTAGAGAGAAGGAAAGAACAGGGAGGAACTTGTTTTCTTTCATAATGTGTAGAATTATAATAAAACAAAACATGAAAAAGGGGAGGGAAGGTGGGTATCACATGAACCTCACTCTTATATGAAAAAGGCAAAGGATGATTGGACACACACACATATGCACACGTGCGCACGTGTGCATGCGCACACACACACATTTTTGATGTATAAACACACACACACACACACACACACACACACACACACACAAAAAAAACCCCACAACTCAACAGGGAAACCTCTGTCTCCAATTTGATGGCAGCCAATTTGACACAAATGGCCAAGAGAATTGAGAAAGTAAATAACTTGCCTAGGGTCCAACAGACAGGATATGGCAGATGTGACACAAACTTAGCTCTTTGTTATTCTAAAGCTTCATCTCTTTATCCAATATTCCATGTTGTCTCTTATCCCAGATAATTTTTTTAAGGGGGGGGGGGAAGAGATAATGTCCTTGAGTTAGGATGTGAATGTGCATTTGGACCTTTATGAAATTCTACTATTTTGGATGTACTTGTATAGTTCTGCTACCAGTCTCAAAAAAAGTGCTTTCATTGAGTGGATGCCCATCAGTTGGAGAATGGTTGGGTAAATTGTGGTATATGAATGTTATGGAATATTATTGTTCTGTAAGAAATGATCAGGAGGATGATCTCAGAAAGGCCTGGAGAGACTTATATGAACTGATGCTAAGTGAAGTGAGCAGAACCAGGAAATCATTGTACATGGCAATAACAAGATCATATGAAGATCAATTCTAATGAATGTGGTTCATTTCAGTAATGAAGCCATTTCTAATAATCTTGTGATGAAGGGAGCCATCTACACCCAGAGAGAAAGGACTCTGGGAACTGAGTGTGGATCATAACATAACATTTTCACTCTTTGCGGGGTTGTTTGCTTGAATTTTGTTTTCTTTCTCATTTTTTTTCTTTTTTTGATCTTATTTTTCTTGGGCAGCATGATAATTGTGTATATATATAAAAAAAATATAAACATAACACGTTAAAATATGTTAAATCCAACATATGTATATATGTTAACATGTTTGGCATGTATTAAATTGCTTGCCATCTAGGGGAGAGGGTGGGGGAAAGGAGGGGAAAATTTGGAACACAGCTTTTGCAGGGGTCAATGTCAAAAAATTATCCATGCACATGTTTTAAAAATAAAAAGCTTTAATTAAAAACAAATAAATAAATTTAGAAAAATTTTTAAAAAGTGGTTTCAGCAGAACAGAATGAGATATATTATTATGCTTTCATTTGTGTGACCTTTCCAAAGCTAGCCAATATTTATCTAAAGAAAAATGATTACCACACAACTGAACTAAATAGAACTGAAAGGAATCTTCTGAAACTATGCTTATTTTCTTTTGTGTGATTAGACAGGAAAGGATAACAGTCTTCTTTCTGTGTTAATTAAGAGGGTTGATATACTTGGAACAAGCTTTATATTTATTCCTTAAAATTTAACCTCTCACCTTACTCCATTACATGATAGGAAACTTTCTATTTTAATTTTTCCAGGCTTTATGTGGAAGATTTCTCATCTCCAATTACTTATTACACCCATAGGAGGATGTGATAACAAACTTAGAATGATTTAAAATGATATTGCTGCAGAAAATTTAGTTAGTGTTTCCAAACATTAGGAGTGAATGTAGGAAGGATTCTTCTACCTTTCTTGGTTCTGAGAAAATTTAATAGACTACAGATAGGTAAAAACAAAGAGAAACCAGAAGCCAAGTCACAAAGGAATGTCAAAATAAGTCACTATTGTATGAACTCTCTAAGTTGCTAGACATATTAGCTGTACTATCAAAAGCAAGTCAAATGAAGGATGATAAGAGATGTTATAGGGAAGATAGTACAGCAAAACTGTTGAGGAAAACTATGTATCTCTAATCCTCTAGAACAATGATGTACCTTTGATCTATTTCCAATCTCAGATGATAGTACTATCTGGAGACAATTAAATTTACATTAAAAAAAATTTCCATTAAAAATTGGGTATATATAGTTCCATTAAAATTTCCATGAAAATTAAATTTCCATTTAATTTCCATTTTTAAAAAATTCAGAACTTGGTTTCCCTTAAATTGGAAGCCAAGATTCTCCACAAAGCTATACTTTTGCCATTCTCTCCTCTTTCTTGCTCTCAATGATAACTACTGACTGAATTTACTAGATTTATGATGTCATTTTACTTCATTATTGCATGTCTTTAAAAATCCACCTTGTTCACTTATCATTATTCAAAATGAGTAGCCTGTGAAAGAAAGTAACTATATAACTCTTTTCATATACCTCCTTTTGATTTAGTCCAATCCAGTAATAGAATTACTTTAATCCTTTTTCTACCTGTGTACTTTTCATCAGTACAAATATTGATTAAAATGTAATTACTTTCAGCATCAAGGTGCCTTTGAACTCACAAAATAACATGCTATAGTTTATAATAATATTTATCATAGGGTTAATTATTTTCTATTATTTTCAGGTGTTTTCCCTTACTTATGCCCGTATCTCACATAACAAAATAGAGCTTGTTTCCAGATTACTGAACTCTCTACTTTTTTTCTTCCTTTATATATCTTTATTTTGAGAAGTTTTAAAAATCCCTGAAGCTTATGGATGAGTTCAACAAGGAGTATTAAGCTGGAAACATGCATGGTTGTCTGTGATTTACAGGCTGCTTTCATTGTCAATTATCAAGTTCAATTATTTTGGATATAATCCTTTATCTAAGGCACAGCGCCCCCACATGGTACCAAAGAGAATAACAATCTTTCTGAAAAGAATTTTAACTACAAATTAAATTATGTTTGCTTCACTTTTGTATTTAATGAAGAAAGATACTTACTTTCTGTGTGATTATTTTAAGACAATTATCTACATTTTCTCACTGCAAAAATATAGTTCTACATAATAAAGACTTACCTCAAAAATATAAACACATATTTAAAGCCACCTATGAAATTCACATAAAAGCATTTGAGCTACTTCAAATGAAGAGGGGAAGGTAATTCAGATCTCTAAACATTTTGGCAAAGGTAGATTAAATAGTGGTGATGCAAAATTTCCTCTATGTATACAAATTCTCAATCTATGTCATGAGTTGTGTTTTTTCACTTGTCTTGTGATTAGCTATACCCATTTAATCTTTTCCTTCTTTCTTTTCTTTACTTATTCCCCATCTCTCTATGCGTTCCTTGCTTTGTTCCCCTCTAATGTTATAAATCCACTTTCCAATTACATGTATATCCTAATCAAGCACTCTTTCAATTACTTATTTCCAATACCCAATTCCCAGGCCAAATTTTAATTCATGTATGATTCAATTAAGCATATTCATATCTGCCCCAGATTCAAAGCATGGCTGACTAGGAAACTTCTGAACTCCAGACTCCAGGGATATTCCCCAATCCCTTCCCCTCCTCTGCCTCAACCATATCCTAAGAATTATCATTATTTCTGAGGGGGAAAAAAAGAACATAATCATCTTCATTTTTCAATTCATGGGAAAGTTCACTTTCCTTAAATCTTATAGCTTTTAATTTAAAAGGTGGTGACCACAGACTATTTGAGGGAGAAAAGTTACCTGATAAATAGAGGACAAAGGCAGGGGAATAAAACTACACAAAACAACAACAACAAAGGAAAAAAAAAAAAAACAGTTCCTTGTGTGAAGTAACACACTGAGAGAGACACAGGGATATAATAAACTCCCTACTGACTCAGATCTTAAACCATCAAGGTAGCTCCTGAATAAAAATAAGGCAATGATAAGAGCAGTCCATGGTCTGATACCAGACACCAAACAAAATTCTCCTGCAGAAGCTGCTATTTAAGAATGTGTGGGGTCCATTAGCTAGCCACAGAAGTCAGTAGCATCAAAGCATTAATCTGCCTGAATCCTGAGCTTTTTAGAATTTGAGGAAAGTTGTACTACCTTAAACTTACATATACCTTCTAGGGACAAAACAAGTGCACTATAAATAAATGTTAAGTAATTAATTGATTGGTCCTGGCTATGAAGCATAAGAATAAAATATATAGAGGCCCATAGAAAGTTGAAGATGGCAACTAAAAAGTTTGAAGGATGATGTGGGCTGCTCTTATTATGAACCAGGTATGACCCAAATGTATCACCAATAAGACTAGGCACAGAAAAGGCGCTAAACTTCTTTCTTACTAGGTAAAGAAGAAGCACCTGTTCTCCTCTAGGTTCAATTAAAATTATTAATCACTTATGTGTAAAATATTGGCTCCTAAAAGAAACCTCTGGCTGACACTCAAAGTTACTTCTCTCATTCAGAGATATATCCTCATTAACTCTCCTGTAAATGTATGAAAAGAAAGAAAACAAAATATATATACTTCCTCCTATCTATATATGAATGGAAGTGATTATTTCCCGTAACACCATTCAATGACAATGTCTATCATCAGGCCTTACTTGGAGAAGATAACTTTCCTTTTAGGTCTTTTTGCTTTTTTAACTTTAATAATTCCTATCAATAGTATGTAACCTTCAGATGTCACAAGCACACATCTCTCTAAAAGTTTCTACTCTGACTTGAATAAATTTGATTTTAAGGCCCAGTATTTCCACTTCCTTTTCCCCCTCTTGCATCTCACAACTTATTTGCAAAATATTGGATATGCTCCCTCTGTGAAGATGGAAACTGCAGTTTCTTTGATTTGCTTATCAAGATCCAATAATCACACCTGTACATGCACAGTTTTGTATATACAGTATCCTTAATAAATACCACAGAATGCAGGACGGACACACGAGTACACACACGCGAGCACATAAACACACAGAGATAGACAATCACAGGTTCACGTGCACACACACACACACACACACACACACACACACACACCACAAACGTATGATGCCAGACCAAAGAAGAAACTTCATAAGGGGGAAAAAAGCGTTAGTACCAATCCACCGCAGGTGCTGACTGAAGCAAAGGAGTCATTATAACCCAATACGTGACCCGTGTAAAAGCAGAGCTCAGCCTCTGGGATCCGACTCCCGGTTGCCCCGTGCTCCTCCACCACGAAGCCCCGGGAAAGGAAGCGCAGGTCCCGCCGCAGCTGCAAGTAGAGGTCCCGCCCGAAGGCCGGCAAGTGTAAGAGAAAGCCACGCTTTCCCAAGCCGGAGGACTGCTCTGCAGAGGTGGCTGAGTGGGGCTGCTGCCGCCGCCGCCGCCGCAGTGAGCCTTGGCCACCGGCTCCAATCTCCCGGGTTGGCAGTGGCAGCAGGTGGATGTCCTCCGGACGCACCCGCTGAGGGAGCACCACTTCCAACTCAGCAGTGGCGACGCTTCCAACTGCTGCTGCAAAGAAGAGAAAAGACCAAATTAGTGGCGCTGGTGCCATATACCCCGCTCCTCGAGGATACCTGGCTCAGCAGTCGGGGGTTGAGCCGGGTCCCGGGAATAATTCCATTCCAGGGGCCATTCTCTGATCGCCCGGTGAGGCCATTTTTTACTTCTTCCCTTTGCAGCTGCCTAAAGGACAGTATGCGGGGAGATGTGCCGGAGAGGAACTGGACACTATTAGAAGTTTCTGACCTGGTACTTCAACCTGGAAGCTCCTTCCTTCCCCTCTATCCCAGCCCTGTTCTGCGGGTCACCCTTTCCATTCCACTCGCCCTCCCTGTACACTGAGCCCGGGCCCTATAGCCCTTTTCCACTGAGTGCTCAGGTTTCAAGCTTCAGACTCAATACACTGGAAATTCTGAACAAGCAGTGAAGACAATGGAGCCAAACAGGGAGATGATTTATATTTCCTTTCCGCATTGATGCCTAAATATACTTCTGAATGAGTGTCTCACTCACCACCGTTCTTCTCCCTCATCCCCACCCCAAATGGGTTTTTGCAATAAACCACACACGTTGCACTTCACGAAAGTTAACCGAGTTTCTCGGAACGGAGAGAAAAGAAAAGAAGTATCAGGCAACTTTTGTACAAGTTAAAGCAGAAGTAGACAGCTTAAGCATACGCTTAGCCACTGTGCGCATGGAGTTGGTACAACAGAACATGGGGCACTGCTGAGAAACAGTCTCAGCCCCTCCATTCCACCCTGGCAGCCTCCTCACAACCCCGCCATCCCCGTCAGTGACAGGACGCAATTCACGTTCTAGCCCTTTGGAACAGAACGGACACCGGAGACTGCTTTGGTGACCGTTGTTTGCGTGATGCTGCTGCTGTTGCTGCTGCTAAAGTTGAAGGCAGAGCTCGGTGTGGAAGGGATTGAGGGGGAATCTGGAAGTGATGCTACATCAGCCAAGCTTCGGGGAGTGGGGAGGGCGTGCTAGAGGGGAAGTGGCAGTGAATGGAAAGGGGCACGGTAGGGAAGGAAAGAAAGAGCTACCTGCGCTTGTGTCCAATCCCCCAAACAACAGCAGCAGCAAAGGAAATGAAAGAAGAGGTAGGAGGGAGCCGTCAAACATTGTATTTCAGTGGAGAAGCCCCACCGAACTTGTCTCTTGCAGCAGAAGGAGGTAGCTGTGGTGGCAGCCGCAGCGGCAGATCCCAAGCTGGAGTGAAGCCCTCCAGCCTTCGGAAAAATTAATTAGCGCTGCGGACAAACCCAACGTGGTAAATCCCAAACCCCGCCTCCCCTTGCGAAAGCAAGAGGCGATTGGAAGCTGGCATTTCGCGTCCCCGCCTTCTACTTCACTATTGGTCATTGGAGATTAAAACCAGGGTCATATGTTAGGTTGTAAGCACTTTTTTTACACGTGGTTTTTGTGTAGTAACCGGCTACCTGGCGCCAGGTGGCGAACGAGAGTACACTCTACCTGGCGGAGAACTACATGGGAGAGGAGACAGTTGTTACCTGATCATTCAGTGGAGGATCCTGAGTTGTTCTTCCGTGTTGTGTATTCTCTTCCTTCCAAGCAAAAGTAAACAAAAGTCACCCCTACAACTCCTCTGTTAAAATAATAACTACTTTATTATAAGTAAAGGATTTTTAAACATTTCACATATATGTGATCACTTCATCTTTGAAGTAATCTTGTGAACCCCATTTTATGGATGACAAAACTGAAAAAGATAGTTCATGAAATTAGTCACAATGAATTAGTGGCACAAAATTGATATATTCATAGTTTTTAAAGTATCTGCACATAGTGCCGAGATGCAAAGTCATCTGGCTCCTGGATATGAAGCACTTCCCACGTTCATGAAATAGATCTTCAGGGAGGATTCCACTACCTACCTTGACACTATGTCCCAGAAAATCTGGATTAAACTAATGCATAAATATACGCAGTCACTGAATTCTAACCTATACTTTTCCGGAAAAAAAAAAAAAAAGGAAGAAGATAAAGTTAGAGTTTATTTAAGTGGGATAAACAAAAGATAGTTGGAAAAGCTTATCTTTACTGTTGGAGCAAAAGAGTGAATGAAGCATTACTAAGTACTTAATGTTTGCAAAAGCATTGTGCTTGAGCTTGAGTACTGAGATACAAATAAAAAAGCAAGATAGTCTCTGCTCTCAAGGAGCTCACATGTTAATAGAGAAGACAACACAGATGGAAGGTTTCAGATGCAAGTCAGATAGAAAGATCCCTTGGTCCTGATAAAATTACATCAATTTTAGAGGTTGAATCATCTGACAATGCCAAGAACTATGGTGACTAAATCTCTTCTGAGTTAAAAAATATGTATATATGGTTGTAACACTTGAATCAGGAGCAGTTGTGAGGCAAGTTGCCTCCCAAAATGGTTGCTACTAAGGAAGTTGGAAGCACTTCCAATCTTAAGATTCTTGGGTTCAGAAAAAAAAAAGATTCTTGGGTTCAGGTTCAGACAGTCAATATGTGCTAGGAGTAAGCACTGGGGTGCAAAAAGAAGCAAAAGAAAATCTTTACTCTCAAGGAGTCCACAATCTAATGCAATAAAACAATATATCAACAACTATGTACAAATAAAATATATAAAGGATAAAATAGTAATTATTAACAGGGAAGGAACTGAAATTAAAGGACATCAGAAATAGACTTCTGTAGATAGTGGGGTTTTAGCTAGGACTTGGGGGTAGGGATGAGGAGAAGAAGCCTTCCAGACACAAGGAATAACTAGTTTAAATGACTAAAATCAGGAGATGGAATTTTTTGTAAAATAAAATAAAAAAATCACACAGCAGGAAGTTATTACCTAATTAAAGAATATTGGGGGTTCAACTGGTAAGGTATCAGAAGATCAGAAGATTGGAAAGATAGAGACCTGCTTTTGAAAGTCATTGAATGTCAAGAACATGGTTTTGAATTTGATTCTGGAATGCTATTTAAGCTATTAAATGCCACTAAGTTTATTTGAGTGTATGTTTGTAATATAGTCATACCTGTGCTTTAGAAGATCACTTTGGAGGCTAAGGCTTTTGCTGACTCGTTTGGTGATTTAATTTCCCTGGTATTTATAAACCAAGTATATTTCTCTACCCCCTCAGCTAGATTATTTTGCCTCCCCAAATGAAGGCTGTGAGGGCTGAGCTGCAGGCAAAACCAGTGATCTGTGGAGCACTAATCACATCCAGGGCTCCTGTGTCTACAGATTTACTGGTGGCAATTGGATTGAGGTTGTAGTTGGTGGTAATGAAGAAGATAGGCCCCTTATCCACATGAGTGGTGAGATATTCTATTCTATTCTGAGGCATCTCTTTACTTGTTTCTATTTACTTGTATTTCCTTGAAGAGAAAATAAATTAGCACTAGTGTTAAACTCAGTTATTTGATGATCCTTGCACCTATATTTGACTTAGACAATCACATTTTAGGAGCAAGGAGGTGATATGGTGGATAGAACATTGGTTTTGGAATCAAGTGGATCTGAGTTCAAATCTATACTCAGACACTTACTGGCTGTGTGACTCTGGGCAAGTCATTTAATCTTGATTATCTCTTCCTCGTTCTCCATGAAAAGAAAACCAAATGTTAACATTATTTGTATTCTATTGTATTTTTAGCTCATTTTGCTAAATATTTCTCAATTTCATTTTGTAATTGAGAATACTCAGGAGTATTTGGGCCTTTGAGCCACATTTGACACCTCTGATCTAGAGTATTAAATGCTCATTAACACTAAGGATACTTTCTGAATGTCAAGGACTGACCCTGGGAATATAGAAGATGTAAATAGGTTCAATCTCTGGATCTGTTCACATGGACAAATCCCAAATCCATTGATGGGTTTTTTCTGAAATGGAAATAGCCATTCTTGTTCAGGGGCCATGTGGAAGCATTTTACTATGGAAAGGATTCCTAGAAAGTCAAACTGAACCTGGAAGTCTCTCACTGTACTGTGGCTAAGTATCCTGAAGTTTGGAACTATGCAGTTTTCTTTTATACTTCAAAGACCTGTGACTTCCTCCTTTAGACTAGAGATCCCATATAAGTTGTTACCTTTCCTGAATATCTTAAAGAGTTTCTTGAAGTTCATAGATATCACAGAGGTCCAGGACTTGCCAGTCAAAGAGTGAGAGGCAGAACGTAAACTGAAATCTTCCTTGCTCCAAGTCCAGCCATCTGTCTAATTTACACACTGTCTTTTGTTTCTATTGTAACTGTTGTTATTGAGTCATTCAGTTGTGACCAACTCATGTCCCTATAGGGGGTTTTCTTGACAGACTTATTGAAGTGGTTTGCCATTTCCTTCTCTAGTTCATTCTCCAGATGTGGAAAATGAGGCAAACAGGATTAAGGGAGCTGCCCAGAGTT
Source organism: Antechinus flavipes (assembly GCF_016432865.1). NCBI lineage: Eukaryota > Metazoa > Chordata > Mammalia > Dasyuromorphia > Dasyuridae > Antechinus > Antechinus flavipes. Next base: position 552,640,014 of record NC_067399.1, on the reverse strand, counting down.
ACACAGGTAGTCAGTGTCCAATGCCCATATTTGAACTCAGTCTGATTACGCTAGACCTAGCACTCTATCCAATGTATCACTTAGCTGTCTATCTATATGTACTTCTAAATACTATATACTTTGTGCATGTAAAAACAAAATAAAATACTGTGTTCTTTGGTATGTGGCAATAGGACTAAGAATCAGAAAAAGGGGAAGGGCAGATGCTAAAATTGGGCATCCAGTTACTATGGCAATAGTAGAAAAAAGAGAGATAAACAATATATTTCATCAGATCTTGATCTGAAAAGCCATCCAGGTGCTGGAACTAAGTTTGAGAGACTCAGTGCCAGAAATTAAGGATTAGACAGGAGAATTCAGAAAATAGTGAAAGATGAATGCCATTGGTCAAAGGGTAGGTATTCTGGGATGGTTCCAAGAGGAATCTGGAATCTCTCTGCTGAGATCAATAAGGCAAATGGGTCACATTAAGATCTTTTCCTTTGGGTGAAAGGAGAGAAGAAAAATATACGCTCTGGTTATACGCTCTGGCTATCTAATTTTCTATCCCTGACCAAGTAAGGGACAAGTAAACACAGTGTTTAAACCTCTTTTTTTTTTTAAAATAGTAACACATATAATCTTAAATTTCTTTCTCAAAGAGCTCTTTCCTAACTAACTTTTGTTTGTTTGGGGACCTAGAACCTAAAATTTCACTACTGGGAAGGAAGGAGAGATGTGAAGACAATTTATCCTAGTTTCTAGTATTCAGGGGGCTTAAATAACAGGAAAATTTCAAGATAAGGGGTATTCTAAATAAATCTCATGACTCCAAAATCTTTATTAGTCCATTATTTCACTATTTCTATTAATAGTATGATTTTTAAAGGGAGGAAACAAGCATTTATTAAGCATCTACTATCTGACAGACACTTTACAAATATTTCATTTGATCTTCACAACACATCCTAAGTAATAGGTAATATTATTTTTCCCATTTTACAGTTGAAGAAATTGAAGCAAACTGAGATTAAATGAGTTGGCCATAGTAAATATCTGAGATTAGAATTTAATTTAGATCTTCCTGTCTCCAGGTCCAAACCTCCATTCACCTAGCTGCCTAGATCCTTTCCATGGATGAATAGCATATGTCTTCCACAAAGGGCTGCCTAAAAATGTTTGGCAAGTTAGTTCATCACTGTTAAAGTCCTGGTGATTTTGGGGATTCCTTAATTTCCTGATGACTATTAGGTATGAAGACCTGCAAAATAGGAAAGAACAATCCCAAGAGCCACAAATCTGCCAGAGTTCTTTGTTTTTTTCTGTCCATAGTGTGTGGGAGTTAGTAGCCTCATCTGGAAAACTTTCAATGATATTTTGATAACTTAAGAAATTATTGCAAGATTGCTCTCTAAAAGGTCACCCATGATTTCTTAATCATAAAATCCAATGACTTTTTAAAATTATCTTCCTTGAGGTCTCTGAAATATTGAATTTAAAATACCCTTTCCTCTTTGAAACTCTGTCCTCCTTTAGCATTCGTCATGTCTCTTATTTCTATAAGAATTCTTAAGTCTCTCTGATTCGTTTTCCTCTTCCCATGCTCTAAGTGCCAGTGTTAACAAGGAGTGTGCAGGAGTCAGCCCTTCCCAGCTAGAGAACTTATTGTTAAATTTTCTACATGAGCTCTACATGCCTCTGAAATTACTTCTATGTCTGTATCCCAAAGAGATATTTTCGAAGTGAGAAGAGCTTATTTGTACAAAAATATTTATAGCATCTCTTTTTGTGGTAACTAAAAACTGTAAATCAAAGGCTTGCCTATCAATTAGGAGGTTGAACAAGTTGTGATAATCAATAGTAATGGAATACTGTAATGATCTAAGAAATGATAAGCAGGATGATTTCAGAAAAAGCTGGAGAGATTTAAACAGGGAAGGGAAAAGAATCAGAACATTGTAAATATCAACAGCAACATAGTATGAATGACTTAGCTCTTCTCAGCAATACAGTGATTCAAGACAATCCCAAAGGATTAACAATGAAAAATACTATCTGCCTCCAGAGAAAAAAACTGTTGTTGTCTGAAAATAGACTGAAGTATACTATTTTTCTCTTTCTTCCTTCCTTCCTTCTTCCCTCCATCTTTTCTTCCTTCTTTTTTTCTTTCTTCTTTCCATCTTTCCCTTTTCCTTTCTGCTTTCTTTCTTTTTTCTTTCTTCCTTCCTTCCTTTCTTTCTTTCTTTTTTCTTTCTTTCTCTCTTTTTTCTTTCTTTCTTCCTTCCTTCCTTCCTTCCTTCCTTTCTTTCTTTCTTTCTTTCTTTTTCTTTCTTCTTTTTTCTTTCTTTCTCTCTTTTTTCTTTCTTCTTTCTTTCTTTCTTTCTTCCTTCCTTCTTCCTTTCTTCCTTCCTTCTTTCTTTCTTTCTTTCTTTCTTTCTTTCTTTCTTTCTTTCTTTCTTTCTTTCTTTCTTTCTTTCTTTCTTTCTTTCTTTCTTCCTTCCTTCCTTCCTTTCTTCCTTCCCTCCTTCCTTCCTTCCTTTTTTTATTTCCTTTATTCCTTTTTTCTTCCTTCCTTCCTTTTTTCTTTTTTTCTTCCTTCCTTTCTTTTTTGTTCAAGTCTTCTTGCACAAAATGACTAATGTTTTTACATATTTTACATAATTGCACATGTATAATTTATATTGCTTATCATCTCAGGAGAAGGGGGATTTCAGAGCAACCAGATTTGCAACTCAAAACTTTTATTTAAAAGTTAAAATTTGTTTGTACTTGTAATTGGTGAAGAAATAAAATATATTTTAATAGAGGGTTAGTGGATTGCATCTTTTCAAGAGGACTATTGTTTAAGGTGTTAAACATCTACCAGCACAAAAGTATAAAGAGTATAAATGCTTTCTCTTTCCTTCCCCCCCCCTCTCTCTCTCTTTCTCTCTCTTTTCCTTCTCCCTTGGAAACCTTATCCAATCACATAGATTTAATTGAAACCTTTATATAGACACACACACACACACTTCCAATCACTCTTCCTGAATACTAGATCCAAACTTTCAGTTGCTTGCTAAACATCTCCATCTAGATATCTTTAAGATGCTTAAAACCATATATACTCAAAGATGGATGCCCTAAACCTTCCCCTACTCCCAACTACTCTGCTTCTGTGATTGAGGCTATTACATGAGATATCAATTAGAGAGGTGAGAGATTGGAGGGAGAGCAACCAATAAGGAGTCTGTTACAATATTGTTGATGGGAATAAAGGTATAGATGAGAGTAATAACCATTTAAGTAGAAATAAAGGGATTGATATGAGATTTTGAGGAGGTAAAAATGACAAAACTCAGCAACTTATTGGAAATGGAAGGAAGAAGGAGGAAGAAAAGTCCCTTAAAATGAAACTAGAAGGTAAAAGGAAATTGCAGCTAAGTGTAAGGATGGATCATAGGTTCTCCTTAGAAAGGCATTCACAGAATTGGTTTTATCTTGAATCCAAAGACAACAAAAACCATCATTCCATGGGACACTTAGTAATCTTGTTTTTCATTGCTAATGATAAGCATTTGCAAAAAAAGACCACCATGAAGATAATTACTGCTTATATGCTAACATCTGTTGCAGAGGTTGAAGAGGTGGAGAAATTCCCCCCCCCCAAACTACATAAGAACTTCAAGATTAAATTAAAATATTCTTCAAAGCAAAAGGGGCATAGGGGAGAATAGCAAAAATCATATTGGAAAGCATGATTAAGGAGTAAGACACAGTAGAGGCTAAAGTTTGCTTGTAGAGCACACAGAAGTCTCATATCTATATACCATGAAAATTATCTACAGGAAAATTAAGAAACACTAGACATAGTGAGCATCAATATTTTTTCCTCAGACCTGTGATTACATCTGCATTGGAAATTCCTAATAATACAAATTAACAATTGTCCACAATTTATAGTCTTAGAAAGTTATCTAGTGCACTGACAGAGTAGGCACAGGGTCATAAGACCAATATTGTTGGAAGAAAGACTAATCAAGGTCTTCTCGACTTCATGGCCAACTTTCTATCCACTGTCAGTCTGGATGTTAAATAGCTTCAAATAATATCACAAAATTGTATGCATTTTAATATAGGAAATGCCTGCTTACTTATATGAGAGTCATTTTCAAATCAGTTTATATATAGTATAGTTTGATTACCACAGACTTAGAGCTGATGAAGATGTCAGAGGTCACCTCATTCAATCCTCCCATTTCATGGATGAGTAAACTGAGGCTTAGAGAGAATATGTAAGGTAAATGGGAGAGACCTTAAATAGGTCCTCTAACTTCAAATCCAGTACCTAATTAATTGAATCAAGATTCACAGATTAAAAAAAATACCCAATTATAAGAAGAAATAAATACAAGATACAGTATTCAAATGAGACAGCTCTAAGTTATGACAATCTCAATTTTCTGAAGAAAGTTTTACCAAAATTGTCTCAACAAAGAGAACAAAAGAAGCCAGAGAAAAACTTCCTTAGCCAAGTAGAGGTTCAGACTAAACAAAGGCAACACCAATTTTAAATATAAATCTTTTTGTAAACTCATCTTACAGATGGTGGCAATGTATAAAAAGTATCGCTTGAGAAAAGTGATAAGAAGCAAGGAGGAAAAATATTACAAACTTTAGTGGTTAATCAGATTGTTATAAGGGAATATACAGATAAAATAAGAAAAAAGAAAAGGACCTCAAGTCAAATGGGAAAGATTTGTGAAGAATTTTATGGCAACACCTTTTCTTCATATAGTTCAATAGAACCACAAAATTACCTGATGAAATAGCAATAATATTAAGAAAACAATGTTGAATAGAAAACTGGATTAAACCAAATGTACATAAAGAAACTATTTTATCAGTGAATTATATATCATTATATACCAATTATATATCATTTTCAAAATTCATTACTAAAAATATTGCACAGAAGAGTCTCAAGAATTATTATCACATAAATATATGACCAGAAAAGGATATACTGTAAGAAAGTTATAGTCAATGGACAGCTATCTTACAAGTATGTAAGAAATGCTAAGACCTAAAGGAGGGTCCCTACACAGACAAAATTCATGTAGAATAAAAAAATGCCCATAAGTCATAAGATGTACAAGAAGATAAGGTACCACACATCACTTGAGATATCAGGGTAAATTTTTGACTTCTTAGATTTGCTTTGAAGGATGAGGGAAAGAACTATCCCAGAGTATTGCCAACAGAAGTTAAATAGCAACAATTATGTCACAAAACATACTTACCCAGATATGACTAGTAAAAAGCCTTTTACACCTTTTTTAAGGGAAATTCCCTCTTATTTCCCTCTAAACAGTGTTGAGATAGTTCATTAATAATTACAATAGTAATAATAATAATAACATGGCTTATAAAGGATTTTACATATATTGTCTTAATCATCACAACAGCCCTGTCTAATAGATAGGATAAGTGTAATTATACTTATTTTACAGATCATAGGTCAATAAAATTTCTACCTGGAAAAGACTGTATAGATCATCTGACCAAATCCCTTCCTTTTACAGATGAAGAAACTGAAGTCACAGAAAGTTACTTGGCCAAGACCATATAAGCTAATAAGTGGCAAAGTTGTGACTTAAACCCAAGCTTCATCATTCCAAGCCCAGTGTTTTTTCCCATGGGGGAATATTAAAACCTTCCAGGTGGTTTTTTACCATCTTCAGAACAATGCAGTATGAATCCAATTTATCCATCTTCTGGGAAACTGAATATAGTCAAGCTTCCCATCTGAGCTTCTGGAACAAAGCCATCTATTGAGCTCACAATCAACAAAACTCATAAATTTTTCAGTTTGTCCACCTGCTTCATGTCACTAGCTTCATTCTGATAGTTAGTAATCTTTTATATATGTATGTGTGTATGTATATATCTCCCAGAAATTGGCATGAATTATGTTAATTATATCTACTTGATGATGCACTCTGGATGACTGGAGTTATCATTATTATTGAAAACAGCCAGCCCATGAGGCAGTGCAACAGAAATATGAACTGTAACATTCCATGTAAACAAAGGGGAGATGTATAAATCAGAAATAAAACAGCTCCTTAGCTGTACTCTCTATTGTTTCTAACCATACTTCAGAATTTTCTTTGGTATGTGATTAGTTTGTTTAATAGTATGTATGTGGAGCTAATAAGTCCATGGTAAGATGTAACTTTTCCTCTTTGCTTCTAGGATCAAATTTATCACTCTTCATTTGGTTATTTAAACTCTTAATAAACTTAATAATGAGTAATATTAAAAACTGCTTATTTCCCCTCAAAATCTTTAACCCAAAAAATCTTTGTTGTAGATGGCTATCTACCTTCCAATACCCTAATCTTGGCTTTTTCTGGTGGTTACAAATGCTTCAGAGATTTATAATTTCTTATGTACATTCCATGTGACAAACATTCCAATTTTATAGATAGGAACAGTAAAGGACACTGAAGCTAAACAATTTGCTTAAGAATAATTGATTCCATTAAGATAAGACTGTGAAGGTTTTGCCTCTCAATTCTGCATTTGTTTTTACATATCAAACATCACTCTATTAAATTGATTTGAGTTTTTATGAGAATTATTTCATTTCTGCAGGATTGTCTATATTGTAACACTACCAACTTTACTTGAGTTCATAATTTAATCATGAGTAATAAATTGGATAGCAAAGGAATATGTTTAGGCAATGAAGTTTTCAATGGTTATTAACATGGAAGTGAAATGAGCTCCAAAGTAGATTATATGGCAGGAAAAAACACAATAAAATTATGTACTTCATTTGCAGCACCTTTATTCTTCCCTTCCTGACATATACCTTAGAGTAGTTCAGTTGAAATTCCAAAAAAATACATCAAAATTTAGGATGGACCTGCTCTGAGGCATTTGGGTGGAAGAAATGTTTCTCCCAAAATTTAGAGCAGAAATGGATATCCTCGTGTTCCGTATGCTTAATAAGACTGTGTAATGATAAAAATTCTTTTAAATGGCTACTTAGCCTTAACTACAGGGGCATATTAAAAGAGGAACTTTTCTTTCTGCTAGCCTTGAAGTGTAAGAACAAGTATGTGAGTCATCTGGACAGGAGGGAGTACTTTTCCTCTAAATTGCCACAAGCCATAGGATCATGACTACTTAGGCCCTGTCTGTGATGATATTAGAATAACTCCTATTTATATGTACTTTCTTTTGATACAGGGCCTTGGGAAATCTTGAAAGGCAGCCGGCTTCTTCCCTTTCTCAGGTATCCAAGCATCAAGGTGGTGATTACCAAAGCAACAAAAAGGAAAAGAATCATTTGTGAAGAAAGAGCCCACCAAAAAGGAGTCCATTTGGCACTGTACCAAAGAAATATGAAATGTTAAAACTATTTGCAAATGTCCTAATGAGACTTGAATAACTGCTTCTCAATCATTCTATGAATTTTTATGGCTTAGGATTCTTTTGCTCCATGGGGAAATAATAGCTGCCTGTTCCTGATTTCATTAATGCTTGTACTCTGGATACCAATTTTTTTTTTTTAATCCCACACCCTTTACCTCCAACTTGCAAAAGAGAATCCTTTAGATTACAAGCTCATATAGAATTGTTCCTAAGGAATCTGATGTAGAGTTAGAATTGAAATGCTCATTCCCCTGTTGAGAAGGCAAGCAATCCCATAGCAAGGAACCCAGGGAAAATTTAAGGGAGAGGTAGAGGAAAATGATTGGTGAAGGTTGGGAGTCTCTGAGGCCTCAGTGAAGGGGTGGCTGACTAGCCATTATACTAGAAATAGAAAAATTTTCTTACTTATTCTCAGATTAAGGTTGCAAATACAGTAAACTTGTTCATGGTAACAAAAGTGCAAGACCTGCACATAAGTGAAATTTGCAAGATTATCCAAAAGCTTTCTTTCAGCCAAATGTTTCTTTATCTTTTTCCTGCCAAGAAAATAAACTGAAAAATGGAATGATCTGAGTTTCACCTTCTTTCTAATCCAACTTCTTCTAGGGAAAGTGTCAATAATCAGCAAATATTTCTAAACGGGTCATTAATCCCAATCACCAAAATTTAACCATACTATAATGGGAGTCCATTCCATACACAGGAAAACTAAAGTAGAGCTAGATAAGATGGCTTTATGGCCAGGACAGGAATGTTCTGACATACTGCTACTTCGAGTGCAATGAATATCTACCTCTCCCCATCAATGCACCTCTACCTAGATCTTCCTGGAGAGGTAAAATTCCATCATGAGAAACTGATTCCTTTCCAGTAAGACATTTTGTCTCCAGGCATTCCCTGTTAAGATATAGTTGCCCCATAAAGGGGAACATGTCAAGCCATTGTCAGCAAAATGAAAGAAATCAAAGCTATCAATTACCATATGAAAAATGCTCTCAGACACTAAATAATTAGAGAAATACAAATCAAAACAGCTCTGAGGTAACACCACACAGTGATCAGATTAACTAAAGTGACAAAAAAAAAAAAAAAGGAAAATGACAAATGCTGGAGGGAATGTGGGAAAATAGATATGAAAATGTGCTATTGGTAGAACTGAATTAGTCTAAGCATTCTGGAAAGCATTTTGGAGCTATGCCCAAAAAGCTATTAAACTGTAAATACCATTTGACCCAGCAATAATGATACTAAATCTATACAGCCCAAAGAGATGAAAGAAGAAGGAAAAAGACCCATATGTACAAAAATATTTATAGCAGATATTTTTGTGGTAGCAAAGAATTGGAAACTGAAGGGATACCAATAAATAGGGGAATGACTAAACAAGGCTAAACAGAATATGAATGTGATGGAGTACCAGTGTGCTATAAAAAATGATTTTTAAAAAAAAAATTGGTTTCAGAAAAGCCTTAAAAGTCTTGTATGCAAAATGAATTTAGCAGAAACAGGAGTCCAATTTCCACAGTAACAGCAATATTGTGGACAATCAACTTTGAAAGACTTAGTAACTCTCCCAGAAAAATGACCAATCGCAATTTCAAAGATGACTCGTGATGAAACATTCTACCCACCTCCATAACAGATTGAAACATACTTTCTTCTTTTTCTTTTTTTTTTACATGGTTAATGTAAAAATTCATCTTGCATGACTACACATACATAAACTCATTAAAAACAAATTTTAATTTTCTTGCATTCCCAATAGGTGGAAGAGGGATAGAGGGAGAGAAAGAATCAGAACTAAAAATAAAATTCTATTATATTCTATTCTATTCTATTGAAAATAAAATTCTATTGAAAATAAAAAAAGGAAAAAAAGAAAGCTACAGTCTGTCTCATCAACAATTTTGCTAATTATTGGTTGATCCAACTGAGGGTTTCCTAAAATGCTTGTGGTTGAAAAGGGATGGGATCCTTCAGTATTGAGTTCTTCTTATCAATGCAGACATTAAAACAGATCATGCTGATAAGATCGTAAAATCTTCTGCCTGCTCCTATCTATCTATATATATATTTTTTTCTATTCTATGAGTAACCATCAAGTTTTACAAAATGCCATATAAAATAACCTTTTCCCCCTGTCAACTTATGTTATAACTATTACTGAAACCATTTCTATATTCTAGTTGTGTGACATTGGGATTTGTGTGTGATAGACCCATAACTTTTGTTCCTTATTTATGTGTCTTTCCATTTTTTCTGAGATAGGGACTAGGGAAAGAGAAGGCAGCAACTCAACCAATCAACCAGCAAGCATGTGTTAAGTGACTACTATGCTCCAAATATTGGGGTGTAAAAGAAAACAAAATAGTCCTTTTTCTTCAAAGAGCTCACATTTTATTGGAAAGATGAAACTTTAGCTTGAATAATTTAAAATGACATATCTGGTTTGTTTTCAAACTTTTCAGGAGTTCCACAGATAGTAGATGACTATGTATAAGCATCTAGGAACTTAGAACAAAAACTGGCACTGGATCTAACAATTTATATACACATACACTCGCACACATATGCATAATTTAATTAAGAAAACTTCCCTTTTTATGCCAAGTATTTTTCCCCAACAACTTTCTTCTTTTATTAATCAATCCAAAAATGCATTTATTAAGCATCTTTGCTATGTGTCAGAAATAAGATTACAAAACAACAACAAAAGATAGTTCATACTTTCAAAAAAGTTCACTGTTCAATGAGGGAGACAACGAGGAACAATGTACAAGTAAGATGTGTCCTTGTAACATGGATGAGTGTGTGTGTGTGTGTGTGTGTGTGTGTGTATGTGATTAGAAATATTCAACAGAGGGAAAGCATTAAGATTAAAGGTATGCAGACACTAGGTGTATTAATGAAAATAATACCTTACACTTACATATGCAGTATTATTTTAAAAAATGAAATATGTATATCTATTATGTTTAACAAATTTTATAATTTTTAAAATAATTATAACTTTTTACTGACAGAACTCATGCCAGGGTAATTTTTTACATTATCCCTTGCACTCACTTCTGTTCCAATTTTTCCCCTCGCTCCCTCCACCCCCTCCTCCAGATGACAAGCAGTCCTATATGTGTTAAATATGTCACAGTATATCCTAGATACAATATATGTGTGCAGAACCGAACAGTTCTCTTGTTGAACAGGAAGAATTAGATTCAGAAGGTAAAAGTAACCCGGGAAGAAAAACAAAAATGCAATATGTTTAACAAAGTGACTGGAGGCAACATAGTATAGTGTCAAGAGAGCTGAACTAGAAATTTAGATGACATGGATTTAAGTTCTGCTTCTAATACATTCTAGCTTGCTTGACTCTGCAGAAATCTCTCTTGAGATACTCTAGGCTCCTCTTTTATAAAGTACTGGCTAGCTCCCTGGAGGGCCTCAAGGTCAGCTAAAGTCAGGATAAATCAAAGTCCTTGGTCTTTATGGGGAGAAGTGAAGGAGGCAGGCAAGCTGCCACGTGGTTTGCCAAAGATATATCCTGGATTCTGGAGTCGGGAGTCTCCAGACTCTCTCTTCCTTGTCCTACCGCCAAGTGCTTCTCACTTCTCTCCCTCTGCCCTCCAATCCTTGCCCATGATTATCTTACTACCAAACATTCAGCAAGCACCAATAGTGAGGAGAGCCATCATCCAAATAGATGCTATTTGCATTGTCTCACATCAAATAGGTAGTCTTAAGTGCTCTCTTGTCTGATTCAGAATTTCAGCCCTCTACACTCTCTAAATTTACAAATTGCAGAAAAGATGATCAAAAGAGTTTATTCATCTGAGAGATTGGATAGTAATAATATCACAGCTCTAGTCTCTATTCCTTAAGCACTTATCAAAATTGTTCTATTTTTGTCTCCCTTCAGAGCTTTTAAAAATTCTGTAAATTAAAAGAAGTCTTATTGATGCTTTTTTTTCTATCTCTAGAAACAATCTTTCATTATTTTTTATAGTGCAATAAGATTCTATTAAATATCAGTTGCCATGATTTGTTCAGCCATGCCCTAATTAAGAGATACCAACTTAGTTTCCAGTTTTTTGCTATCACAAAAAAAGGGTTGCTATAAATATTTTTGTACATACAGATCCTTTCTCTCCTTCTCTGATCTCTTTGTAGTGCAGGCATAGTAATTGTATCTCGGAGTCAAAGGATATGCAAATTTTAGTAATTTGTGAGCAAAACTTCATATTGATTTCTAAAATGGATATCCCTATTCACAACTCCCACAACAATTCATCAATAAGTCTATTTTCCTATAACTCCTGCAGTAGCTGTCATCTTCCTTTTTTGTCATCTTTGTCAAGCTGATGAGCATGAGGAAAATTTCAGAATTTCTTTAATTGGCCATTCTCTATTATTAATTTTGATTAGTTTTATGTAACTATAGATCATTTATATTTATTCCATTTAAAACCAAGTTTAAATTTAATCAAATCATTTAAACTTAAATTTAAACCATTTTCATATATTTTGAAAATAAGACCCTTATAAAAGAAACTTACTATAAAGATTTTCCCCCTATTGTCTGCTTCCCTTCTTATTTTAAATGCCTTGCTTTTGTGTGTGCAAACACTTTGAAATTTTATGTAATCAAAATTATTTATCTTATACTCTGAAGTCCTTTCTATGATCCTTTGATTATAAATTGTTCCCTTGTCCATAGATCTTAAAAGTAAATTCTTCCTTTCTCCTATAATTGAAAGATTTCTAATGATTTCCTCTATTTCTTCTTCATTATGAAATCTTTTCTATTTTGATCATGGTACATAATTTCTTAAACATAATTTCTCAGATAAGTTGATGCCTTATCTTCATAATTTCATCCTTGAGTACTTCTCATCTCTTTTGAGTTGATTTAAAGGCAGTTAAGTATCTCAATAGATAAGAATAGAATTGGATCTGTGATCAGGAAGAACTGAGTTCAAGTCCAGCCTCAGATATTTACTAAAGCATCACTAAGTGACTCTGGGCAAGTCACTTCATCTTTTTCTGCCTCAGTTCCCTCAAATCTAAAATAGAGATAATAAAAGCGTCTATCTTCCTGGGTAGTTTTAAATATTATATAAAGTAATAGTTGTCCAGAATTTTGTAAAACTTAAAGTGCTATGTAAATGCTTTCTACTAATTAAAATTTCCCTGTAAGATATTGGACTATGTAACATACTAAAACAATATATTATATATTAAACTATGTAACGTAGTAGGACCAATTATTTCTTTTAATCATTTGAAATCTGCTCTCTCAAAAAAAAAAAAAAGACATTTTAGAGTCGGTCTGACTTGCCTTTTCTTCTCTAAATTGGAGTGATCATCAGACAGATTTCAGAAAAACCTGGAAAGATGTACAAATTGATGCAAAGTGAACCAGGAAAACATTGTACATAGTTTTCAGGAACATTGTGTGATGACTGAATATGACTGACTCATCTCCCCTTAGTAGCCCAATGATCCAAGACAAGTACAAAGGATTCATGAAGGAAAATGCTATCCATAGCCAGATAAAGAATGATGGACTCTAAATACAGAGTGAAGCATTTTTTTCACTTTATTCTTTCTCATGCTTTTCCCCCTTTGATCTGTTTCTTCTTTCACGACTGTGATTGATATGGAAATGTTTTACAAGATAGCACATGTATAAACTATAACAAACTGCCTACTATCTTCAGAAAAAAAGAAGGGTGAGTGGGTGGGAGGGAGAAAAATTTGGAACTCAAAATCTTATAAAACTGAATACTAAAAGTTTTTCTTGACATATAACTGGTACAAAAATACTCTTTAAAAATAAATAAATAAATAAATAAATAGATCTGTTATCCCCTTTCCAACTCTCTGCCCAAGGTTCCTATCTTTCCTCCTTCAGCAAATAGGACTTCTTAATGAAAATCAAGTCCAAACAATTCTCCTCATTGTTTCCTCCATTTTGAAAGCTAAAATTATAATTAAGGTTAAATCAATGATTTATCATCTATTTTAGTTTTGGCAGTAGATATATAGACAACAAAACTCTCTCCATTACCACAATACCATGTTTATGCAAGTTTTATAGTCTATTCTATATTTTATTTATCCTTCCTCCTTTTGTCAATATGGTTTATAATAAATTTCCACAAAATTATAGTGTCTCTTTCTCAATTGATCCTTCCCTGAATGTCACACACCCTTGAATTCTTTTTTTTTTCCTCATTAATATCTTCTTATTGTACAAAATGTGTCACTGCTTCTTTTATTCATCCTTTTTCTTTCAAATAATTACTACCTTTCTGGAGTCATTGTCAGTTGAACAAGCAACACTTTTAAGCATCTACTATGTGCTAGACAAAAAAAGAAAGTCCCTGCCCTCGAGGAAATTGTGTTCTATTGGAATAGACTTCACATACAAATCAGCTCTTGTAGCTGGAAAGTTCAAGATAAGGCTTTGCATAGAGAATTCATTTGAGCTGAGCTTGAGAAATACTCAGCATTTTAAGAGCCAGAGATGAGGAGGGAGTACATTGGGGAACAATGTATACAAAGGTACAAAGACCAAGAAGAAAATGTCATGGATGAAGAACAGAAATAAGAGCAATTTGATTCGTCCATAGAAGACATGAAGGGATTAATGAGGTTAGAAAGGTAGATTGGTTACAAGTTGTAAAAGACTTTAAATGTCATATAAAAGAATTTGTATTTGATTCCAGAGGTAATATGGAGCCCTTGGAATTTTTTGAACAATAGAATGGTGTGGTCAGAGCTATGCTATATGATGCCATTTTGATGACAGTTAAGAATAGATTATTGAGGACAGAAACTGCAGAGAGGGACACAGTTAGGAAAGTAATGCAATAATAACCCAGGCAAGAAATAAAGACCAAGACAATGGTAGTGGCTGTGTGAAGAAAGAGAAGGAAACATTTGTGAGATGTTGTGGAGGAAGAGTTGACAAGATTTGGCTACTAATTGAATTGGTAAGGTGAGGAAGAGGAAAGAGTTGAGGATGTCATCATCAAGCTATAGTGTCTGACTCTCATCCCATCAAGTGTCACTAATATGTATGAGATTAAATATTTCTCCTTGAATTACATTTCCTATTTCCTCTTTGATTACCTGTACTTTGTGAATTGATAGAGTGGATTGAGTGTTGTACTTGGAATCTGGGTACATGGAACCCAGATAATGGGTGGGCATGTTATTTAAATATTCAGTTTCTTTATCTATAAAATGGTGACAATACCTGAAGTACCTACCTCCTAAATTGCTATGGAGTTAATATAAGATAATATGTATAAATTGTTACACAGACCTTGATCACTATATAAATATTAATTACCAGTCATACTATTGTTTGTTCTTTCTTTGAATATCATGTCCTGTGAATTATCGATCCTCTCCTTTGTGATTTTTCCATTGTTGTTCCTGTTATTCTCTTTCATACTAGGCTTGGGAGATCTGCTCTATAGTTCCTGGTCTATCCTCCTTTTTTCAGTTTAAAGTCTTAATCAGGTAAATTAGAAAGCATTTCTTTATTAGAAGCTCTTTTTGATAGGAATTGAGATCTTTCCCAGCCTTTCAATATAAGAAAGTTATTTTAAAACCAAATATATTTTTGCTGAACTAATCAGATCTTGTCTTTCCTTGTCAACTTGACATCTTGAACTAATCGAAATTACTACCAAAAAGAATGATAAAAAGAGAGCATTTGGAGGTACTTATTCCTCTCATTTCTCTAGACATGTGAAAAAGCCTTCAGGATATTTTGATATTATTATTCCTGTATGTTTTTGAAGAAAGCCTATATTTGTTTAGTATTTTGGGTATTTTTTAATCTTTGAAAAAAAAATCCTGAAAGACAACCGAACATGTAAGCATTTTTTATAAAACGAATGATTCTTCAGAGACCTCCAACGTGTATCCCATACCTTTTCTTTCCCACCCATTTGGCCAATAGCCAGGAAAGTGTCAGAGCTCTAAGAGTTAAGTTTTACATTTATCAAAACTCCCTTTCTTCAACCTTCCCAGAACCTATTTTAAAGAAAAGTTCTTGCCAAGAACTGAAGGGGAAGAACAAGTCTCTTTATCTCTTTTTCTTATTTCACTTTGATTTGATTAGGTTGTTTTTCCTACGCATTCTTCCTAGATGGTTCTGGAGATATACCCCTTTGGAAGCTCAGGTAGGGGGTTGAGACAGCAGAGCAAAATCTGTAGAACTGAGCTCCAGATGAAAGATGCTGAGTAAGTGAAATCAATCACCATTTAAAAGGTGTTTTACAAAGACTGAAAATGCACCCAAAGGCCTGAGTGAAATGTGAGTCCTTAATAAAACAAACTTTCTAGAAGCTGATGGCTAGGTGTGAAGTGTTAATCACTTTTGTTTTCAGAGTGTTAGGTACAACAAGGAAAGGAAAATATTCTTTAACTCAGCAGGTATTCTGTCAAGTTAGCTCAGTTCTTCCAAGAGTGCTTACTTAGCATCAAGGAAAGATGGCTTCTAGGGAGGTAAAGAAAACTTCAGTGTTCCCCTCCTTGACTCTCTTAAGAGATTATTTTATTTCCATTATTAATAATACTGTATTTTTATTTTTTGTTCTTAATCTAATTGTACAAAACCTATATTTCTGATGAAAGAAATATAAAAAAAGGAAGGAAGGAAGGAAGGAAGGAAGGAAGGAAGGAAGGAAGGAAGGAAGGAAGGAAGGAAGGAAGGAAGGAAGGAAGGAAGGAAGGAAGGAAGGAGGGAAGGAAGGAAGGAAGGAAGGAAGAAGGAAGGAAGGAAGAAAGAAATCCAACTGACAGATAATATGTATCTATAGCCACTGAATCAAATTTTGATGCAAAATAAAATTTTTCAGAATTTTCCTTTTTGCCTATGAAATAGATGGTTGGTTAAAAGCTACTGATGTGTTTATCCTACAAGATGACAATAAACTTCCAGATGAAAAATCCATATTTAGTTTGTCTTTAGCTGAAATCAGTGACTGAAGATGTACTTTGATGTTTTGTCCTCTTGGTGCAAGACCAAAGTGACCTGTGTTCTTCACATGAAGATGACTATATTCTATCCTTCAGGAAGGAAAATATGATTGAGTCCTAGATGAACAGTAAATATTTATCTGTTGGATTACAATTAGAAGCAAGTAATCTTTAACGCTAAATATTAGTAGAAATCAACATGCAAAAACTCATCTATGACTCAGTAGGTAAGTCCTAGGCCTGAGTTACACAGAGAATTAGTAACTTGTCCAGAGTAATGCAACAAATAGTTATCAGAGGCAGGATTTGAACATAGATCTAACAGAATTTAAACCAAGTATTTTATTTTACATAAAAATTTGACCAGTGGCTGTAGACATTAGCCATCAGTTGGATTTCTTTTTCCTTCCCTCCCTCTTTCTCTTCCTCCCTCCCTCCCTTCTTCCCTTCCTTCCCTCCTTCTCTTCCTCCCTCCCTCGTCCTCCCTTCCTCCCTCCATTTCTTCTTCCCTCCATTTCTTTTTCCCTCCCTCCTCCTTCCCTTCCTTCCTTTTTCCCTCCCTCCCTTCCTTCTTTTGTTTCTTTGTTTCTTTCTTTCATTGGAAGTGCACTAGCCATTTATAGGCCGATCCACAACTGATAAAAATTGATTGCTTTGACCTGCTCCTTTTGAACTGTGGTTGTTTCTGAGCTGGGTCTATTTATCCAAGTTGTGAATCCTTAGACAGCCTAACCCGCCACTACTTCCAATACCTATTTCCCAGATCTTGGGGGATCTACATGTTGCTCCTGAATTTTGTATGGACATCCAACTGTGTTGAAACCTGCTGTATTTCAAAAGTTTAGAGATCAACACATCCACGAGATCTCAACTTCTCCCAGAATTAGTGATTACAAGTGTTTGCCACTGCGCTTGGCTAGATATTTCTACTCAGTAGGTTATCAATGGGAACAAGTAAATATGCTTCTTAATTTTGAAGGAGGTGAGTGGGCTGTTGAAAATATTTTTCTAATGAAAATCTGTATAGTGAGAAGATACAGCATCTAATTTAACTTCCTCAGATTTCAAGGCTACAGATTTTAGCATCTTCACTGACTCCACCTTCTGTGGTCTGAAAAAGAATTAACCTTTAGCATCATTATCTTCTCAGACAAAAGATAAGTTTGACTCACCCCTCCCCTTTATAGCCTATGTTCAGCTGTGTTAATATTGATGTATTGCTAAGCACCAGAATTATAAATGCAAGCAAATCCATGTGTGGGAGGAGGCATTAAAACTAAACCAAACAAAAAAAAAATCCAACTCATTATTTCTCCAGATGCTTTTCTCCAGTGGGACATGTTTGCAACTATTTCACACAGTGTATGTTTGAGTTGGGGGTGGCAGTAGGAGGGATGAGGGGAAGTTTTTGAATATTTGCAGATGCTTTTTGCTATCTTAATGCAGGAAAGCACCACTAGATCCCATCTCTATCATGGCTTTGAAATATTTTATTAATGATTTTAATGTACTCCATAAAGCAGAGGTGAAAATGGACAGACAAGAATACCCAAAGGAACTCCAGAGACAGCTACACAGTGGTTCCAAATTACATCACTTAATGAGGGTCTAAGGAGTAATAGGAAACATGGAGGAGAATTCAAAGAAGGATCTTCTGTAGCCCATAGCTGATAGCCTCTTCCCCTTTTATGTTTGCCTTTGTAAAACAACCAGAGAGGACATTTTTGTTTCACCTTTTCCTATTCATTTAGAAAATTTTAAAAATCATTCTTGCATTTTTAGTGCACTCAGATCTGCAAAGACAGAGCATATTAGTCACTACTGGAAATGAAAATAATAGGGGAGGGAGTGGAGCATGATGATGTTGTAAACTCCTCTTTGGCATTTTCTCCAAAGTTCCGGGTCAGCCCTTAGTCTATTATCCCTTCTCTGAGTGACCACATTTGGTCAATGCTCACATCAAATGGCCATTGGACCTTTTTTGCCTAGGCTCCAGGCCCAGAATTTGGCTTGCTGTGTTTTCTAGCGTCTGGTTTTCTTCTGGGTCCTAACTGCATTTCGGAGATAGGCATAATGTTGGGGTTGACAAAAGACAGCAAGTCTGCCATGTTTGTGATATCTAGTAATGAAGAATTCCATCATCTATCTGTCTTTCCTGTCTCTGACTCATCCCCACCCTTGTAATTGAACATTTCTTTAAGAATGGTTACATCTTGGTATAAAATTGAAAACTAATTGCAAATAAGCTATGGCTCTGTTGATCATTTCAAAAATATATGGAGGGAGTGGTGAAAATAGCTCTGCATTTGGAAGAAGATGATTTAGGGTCAAATTCTTCCTTAGGTTCAAATTAATTCTGATACCAGCTGCACGACTTTAAGCAAGTCCATTAAACTTTTTAGGCTTCAGTCTCATTATCTCTCAAAAAAGGGGTTGCACTACATAAACTCCTAAGCTTCTTTATAGCTCCAAATCATTGAAAAGAATCCTAGTAGAATTGTTTGTGTTCGGTCAAACAGTATGATTCTTCATAACCCCATATGGGGTTTTCTTAGCAGATACTAGAGCAAGTGCCATTTTCTTCTTTAGCTTTTACATATAAGGAAACTGAGGTAAATAGGATAAAATGACTTGCCCAGGTTCACCCAATTACTGCCTAAATTGGGTTTGAATTCAGATCTTCCTAACTCCAAGTCAAGTACCTTATCTACCTAGTAAATTATTTCTTTTTTATTCCTTTTCAGAAGGATAATAAAGAAAAAGTGACAGGGGAAATGAGAATAAAGGGATAAAAAGATCTAAATTGGCTTATGCAATAGTTGCATTCTAAAAATTTGTGTACATCAAAATATTTTTAAAATACATGAGGGAAGCTGATTATTTAAAAGAATCTGCAATAAATTATTTCATAAAGAAAGAATACTTTTCTAAGATAGTACCCCCAAGGGCTGCTGTAAATTTAATTCATCTGAATATAACCACTTGCAATCTGTATGTTTCAGCTATTTCATCTGGGAATTCTGTAGCTTTCTAAGCACTCTATTTGTAGCAATATTGGGCTTCACAGTAATTCTCACTCTTGTATTTTTCCCTGTTTCCCAATATTGTATCAGATAATTTTTTAATTGGAAGGGACTTATGAAATCATCTAAATCAAACTCAATTTACAAATAAGGAAACCAAATCATTTGCTTAGGGCAAATAGCGACCATAGCATAATGGTTTCACTACACAAGATTTCTTTTGTAAAATCACTGTTTTGATCATCAGAGCAGGTACACCTGATTCAACTCCCTTTCCTCCATACTTGAGGTGATGAAAACTGAAAGTCCTCTACTGATGTTTGCTTCTCTTACATGCTATTTGGGAGGGATACTTAATTTTTGTTCACACAGAAAGTTCGTGGCATAACAGATTTCAGTAGAGGAGTTTATTCTTACATTCGCTTTTTTTTTTTTATAACCAAATGGAACGTTCTTATTTTTATGCATTTACAAAGTAGAATAATATTAGTTCCTTTCATTTCATCTGGAAAAGCTACTTTTCTGTCAGAGATTTGGAAGTGGAAGAAAGCTGAAAGCCCCTCTAATCCAATTCTTTCATTTTACAGATAAGTACACAGACTGAAAGAGGGTAAGTAATTTGTTCAAGATAATAGAGTTTTACATACTTGTTCAAGGTCATTCATTCATGTGTAGAACAGGATCTGTGTCTTTGCTTTTATATTTATTTCT
This sequence comes from Antechinus flavipes, assembly GCF_016432865.1. Classification (NCBI taxonomy): domain Eukaryota; kingdom Metazoa; phylum Chordata; class Mammalia; order Dasyuromorphia; family Dasyuridae; genus Antechinus; species Antechinus flavipes. The sequence continues at coordinate 552,619,879 of NC_067399.1, read as the reverse complement.
ATTCAGCAGAAAGTCGTGACAGCTTTGCTTGAAAGCAAAACAAAATCAAAGACCTTGAACCACAAACAAGCATTTATTAAGTACCTATTATGTTCCAGGCATTGTGCTAAGCATTTTACAAATATCTCATTTGATCCGCAAACAATTCTGGGAAGAAGATGCTGTTAGTATCCTCAATTTACAGACAAGGAAACTGAGGCAGAAGTTAAATGACTACTCACCTAGAATCATGCAATTAATAAATGTCTGAAATCAGATTTAAGACCTAAATCTTGCTGATTCCAGATCCAGTGGTCTATCCATTAGACCAACTAGCTACCAATTAGTCCTATATTAACTGAATGTCTATTCCTGGATTATCTGCTGACTTTCTGCTTATTTTCGTGACTGGGTTTTCACAACCTAGCTCCCTTCAAAGTATCTCTCAAGTTCATCCTTTCCTTTCTATTTCCACTGATACTATCTGTAGTCCAGACTCTTATCAGCTCATACTTGGATTTCTGCCATAGTTTCTGAAACAAAAATCCCCTCCTAGAAAAATCACATATGGGAGCAAATCCCAGTTTTTCTGGGTTCCAAGTATTTGAAATGTAATTAAACTGCAGATATGTTCATTTTTATGCTAATGTTTGTCCAGAGACTGAAATGGGTCCAGGAAATGTTGATGGGAATTTCCCACTATTTACTCTGTGCAGGTGATTTGATGATGCTGAGCACTGAAGAAGCTTGGGCAATAGAGAATGGTGGGAAAATCACTTTTAAAGGGATTGTGAATATGAAAAAAAAAAGGGAAAGTCTTTTAGTCATGAATTGTTCAAGGGAGCTGAGCTCTGCCAGTACCTGGAGGGTAATGAACAGGAGAAAGATAGTTTAACTTAAAGGAGGGGAGGATCTTATGAGGAGAATTCAAGGGAGTCAGCATTTGGGTAGTTTTGAGGAGACTCATTACAACAAGATAAACTGTAGTATGGAACTCAGACAAGGTTGGATTTGAAGTCAGAGAAAAGCGGTTCATTTCCTGACTCCATGTCTTACTAGCTGTGAGGTATGAAGGTATTCATTGGACCTCCATTTTGTTTTCTATAAAATGAAGGGATGGGATTGATAATACCAAGAGTCTTTTCCAGATCTAAATCCCAAAAGATCAAGAGGATAGATATAGAGGCAAAACAGAAAAGCCTTTCTTTCCTTAATATCCAAAGGAACTAAGACTTTTAATAAGTCTTTTCAGAAAAAAAGGAAGATCTATGTGTGCAGCTGTGGCAACTAAAGTGAGTAAATGTGTAATGATATAGCTGTAACTTGCTAAAATTGTATATAGTTCCAGGTATAGAATTATTGAATGTTAGAACTAGAAGGAACCTTAAATATGATTTATTTCAGAATCTTTCTGAGAATAAAATGAGATATTTGCAAAGAGCTTTGCCAATCTTAAAACACAATATAAGTGTTGTTGTTGTAAAGCAATTGGAGTTAAATGACTTGCCCAAGATTACACAGGTAGTAAGTAGGACCTATGCTTTATTCAAGTCAACATTTATTAAGTTATTTATTGTATTTATTGAGTACCCTAGCCCTGTGCTAGGTAGTTGGAATACTAAAACAAAAATGAAAGGGTTTTCCCTTAAGGAACTAACATTCCACTTGGAAGAAAAAAACAATAAAATCTGTCCAAAAAAGCTCTAGTTTTACTGCTTTTTTTTTGCTATTCAACATCACAGCAAAATTTTCAAGATCTGGGTAACTTACCTTCTGAAGGAAAGCTGAGATTCTAAAATTCAACCTGACACTGATTCTGGGATAACTTGATAGTTTCATTACTATGAGGCTTGTCTGAAAGCCCTTGGACATTTTGCATGGAATTGAATGGGTGTAATTTATTGTCTGCATTTAAGCACTGATCTGTATGACTCGACAGGTCACTACACATTTATATCATATAAATCAAGGAAATGGCATACAAAATTATCACTTTCCAAACTTCCCAGGATCCTTTCTGGAATTTGACTTAATCCCACAGCACATTTTTGAACTCATCTACTAAAAGAGTAATAAATTTATTCCCTACAATCCATGATTTTTAACTTGACAAGGTATTTTCCTTTCTCTTTCATTGCTCACCCTTGCTGCCTACCCTAGTGCATGATATTTCTTCTGCTTATATTGTTCTGGGGTTCAAAACACCTCCATCTGAGCTTTGGGATGCTTCATATGGAGGAAAACTCAATAGATGTTTCTACCATTGGAATCATCTGTTTAATAATCTGCAGAAGTCAGACTAGGAGATTGCTCTGCAAGAGAAGGCAAGGTTTTTATTTTATATATTGCATTTTTAGCATTGGAAAAATAGGGAAAACTGGGAGATAAACTTTTTAGTGTTTCTAGTCAAAATTCCAGGTCCCTAAGCAAAACTCTTGAGCAACCCAATCTTCCTTCATAAATTCCATGAGAGGATTTCTTCTCCCCTCACTTTTCCTTCTTTCTCCCATAATAGTAAAGTCCACTTGGGTAGTGCCTCTCTTTGGATTTTTAAAAAATCTAGATTCAGTGCAGTTGATCTAGAAAAAAAAAAAAAAAAAACAACAACAACAACATCCAGCTATTGGATCCACAAAGTAAATTTTTTAATGTCCACTTCTTTCATAGTTAACATACTTTAAGGATAACCACAGTGAATTGACTTCTTATATAATAACCCAACTTTTGAGGAATGGGGCTATTGATTTAAATTTAATTTAAAGAGACAGCATTTTCAATGAATTTATAAGTGGTCTTTTCTACCAGATAAAGGAGCCTTTGAGCAGATAGTATTATGGCACGCATAAATTATAGCAATACATCTTCTGAAATATATTCTCATGATCAGATCCCCTTTTTGTCCCAATATACTGTGCAAAGAATAAAAGTCTGATCATGGTGATAAATATGCTGACTGTATATGTCTGTTTGGAGGTTTTTTTTTCCCTTTTTTTCTTTGAAAAGAGAAATGTTACTAGAGGGCCACCTGGTGGACTGTTTTAGCAGAAAGGTTTAGGAGAGTTTGGCAACAAGAGGTTTCTCTTTTTCTTTTTCTCTCTTTAAGCAACAAGCTTGTAGAAGCAAAAAGACAACATAGCAAGCTGATAGCCAGATCATCTGTTTCACTTAAGAAGAGGAGGCAGACGTATCTATCATCTGTTTAATATTTCCCGGACCAGAAGGTCTTTGCTCATTTTATAAGACAGACTGATTCATTTATTTGCTCATATATTCTGATGGCTGACACATTTCCACTTTCAGTGACGGTGGCGTGTGCCAATAAGACTTAGAAAGAGAAGGATTTGATGTGAACATCACCTACGCCATGTAGTTTAGGCCCTATTGCTGTGTCTGGTCCCCAAAGGATTTCTATGGACCAGTAGGAGTGCTTTGGCTCCTTATACAGTATTTAGCCAAAGGAACTTCCAAAATAAGCAAGCACATATTTCAGTGCATATTCAGACTGAGGCTTGTGGGTCTGTTTTCATTTTCCATGCAGGAAAACGTTGACCAAACACTTTCCAGGGAGAACACAATCTTATGTTCATTCTGGGCCCTAGTTATTATAGCAGGGAGGCCTAATGCATGGCAACCATGTCTTGTTCCCTAGTCTCCCTGGAAAGCTGGATTCAAAGAATAGTCCCCAGAGTTTTGGGATTTTCCAAATAATTCCATTCAGAATTCTTTTGAAATCTTGTTATATAATTTTTGTTTAATTTTTTAAAATAGGAGCATTGCTACTTTGGATCTTTCCCAAGGAAGAATAGACTACACTCAAACAAAAGGGGGAAACTTGGAGAAAAGACATTTAAAGACACAGAAGCAACCACAAAGAAGTTTCCAAGCCCCTCCCATAAGCTAGGGACCCTAGAATTTCTCTAGTTCAACTCTATTTTTCTAGATCAGGAAACTGATTCACAAAGAGATTTACCTAAGATCTCCCAGACAGTTAATGGAAGAGCCAGAATTTAGAGAAATGCCTCGTATTTTTCCCATAGTACACTGAAAGTTTTATTCTCCCGGCTAAATGACTTCCTAGTGTCTAAGGAATGCCCAGTCTCTTCTGGCCTTGGCTTCTCAATTTTATTTCCACTCAGGACATTTATTTGGCTTTGCAAGCTGTGGCTGGAAGCTGCCACTCATTATTGTCATCAGATAACATTTATTAAGTGTGGTACCTAGTCTGAGACCCACGATGAGATGCCTTGGCTTTGCAGAAACTGCTGTGTGGCCAGGAGAACTGGCCCTGGTGTTCCAAGTAACCTTGCAAGGATTCCAGGTTCTCCTGTATTAAAAGATATCTGTAAGATGAAGAAGGGGTTTGGGATGGGTGGTCTGATTGCCCTTGTAAGATTTGATTTCAAACATACTGGTAGCTATAGAAATGTTAACTACATACATTGTGAAGACTTGGGCAGATAGCCATACCATCTTTATCTACTTGGTATTTTGATATGATTATTTAAAATAATTTAATTTTTTTCTTTATTATAGATAAAACCATCATTATTTCCCCTTTTTGGTCAAGATCCTTCCTGAGTTGGCCATGGGCCCCTCAGGATTTCCAGGCACCCAGAACAGCAGCTGTTCAAGTGCCATTAGGAAAATTCCATTCTTAAGTCCTCTTCTCTACATCACCTTGTAGCTGTACCCTAGGTTCTGCATTCTAAGGTTCAAATAAAGAAGGCAGTATTTCTATCTTTCTAAATTGGGGAGGGGGGAAGCATCAAGGATGGGTTGTAATTATATTATTTTTTCACTGTAAAACAACCCTTCAGAATTTCAGTTTCTCTTCAAAGTGCTACCATTCTTCTAAGCCACCCAATTTCCCACAATTAGATGTCATCTTCAACATTCCCTCACTCCACATGTCAGGTCAGCTGCCAGATCTTGTCATTTCTAACCCCACATTTCTCATATCTGTCTTCTCATTTTCACAGCTTCACCCTAGTGCAGGCTCTCATGACCTCTTACTTGGAATATTGCAATAAATTCCTATTTGTTCTCCCTACTTGAAATTGTTGCCCATTCTGATTGGTTTTCCATAGAGTTGCCAAATGACTTTTCTAAGGATAGGTCAGATTATGTCCCTTCCCTACTCAAAAAACTCCAGTGCTTCTCTCTTTAGTTATCAAATGTTCTCTCTTCTTTATCTCATTCTTATTTAATTTTTATTTTGTGTAATATTATAAAGTGCATAATTATTAGTATAGTAGATTATGATATCATTTAGAAGTAAATCTACATATAGTAAGCTTCATGTTCCAAATTGATTGATCAGGGGGCAAGATCAAAAAAGTTTGAAGATTGCTTTTTTAAAAAGGAATGTTTTGGGGCAGCTAGGTGGCTCAGTGGATAGAGCACCAGCCCTGAAATCAGGAGGACCTGAGTTCAAATCTGACCTCAGATATTTAACACTGCCTAGCTGTGTGACCATGGACAAGTCACTTAACCCCAATTGTCTCAGCAAAAAATAAATAATAATAAAAAAGAAACGTTTTGGGGCAGCTAGGTAGCACAGTGGATAGAGCGCCAGTCTTCAAGTCAGGAGGACCTGAGTTCAAATTTGACCTCAGACATTTAACATTTCCTAACTGTGTGATCCTCGGCAAGTCACTTAACCCAATTGCCTCAGCAGAAAAGCAAGCAAACAAATAAATAATAAATAATAAAAAGGAATGTTTGGAACATCTAGCTGGTGCAGTGGATAGAGTATTGGCTTTGGAGTCAGGAGGACCTGAGTTCAAATCCGACCTCAGCCACACTCACTACTTAAAAGCCGTGTGACCCTGGGCAAGGCATTTAACCTCAATTGACTCTCAAAAGAAAAAGAGGGACTGGTCAGGCCTAGTGGATAGAGTACTGGCCCTAAGAAGTCAGGAGTTCAAGTTCAGCCTCCAACACTTAACAGCTAGATATCTTACACAAGTCATTTAACTTCCCTCTGTCTCAGTTTTCTCATTTGGAAAATAGGGGGTGATAATCATAATACCTTTGTCCCAGGGTTGTTATAAGAATAAAAGATCATATTATCTATAAGGCACTTTGTAATTTCTAAAGTACTATATAAATGCTAGTTATTATTAATATACTTGAATAAGATTCCTTCTTCACTCAGCTGCACTGTAACAACTTCATATAAGGAACAGAAAAATTAGCCTTCTTTAGGGGTCTGCCAAAGTTGGTTGCTTCACTGCAGCTCCAGGTATGCGACTACCCTCTGGAATGTGGTTTTCCTCCAAGCTAACCATAAGAGTCTTCCCAATTGAGCCATAGCCAAAACAAGGCTGGTGACTGGGGGGAAATAATCCCCAATTCCTTGGCAATTTCTGACTTTTTGCTAAGTTTTAAAAGAATAATAATTTATTGTAAATAAAACAACCAGAAGCCATTAGGTTTTTTACCTTGAATAAAATATATGATGGCTTTTTCTCAATCCTACCTCTCCTTGACCTGTCTGCAGCTGATAACCCTTTCCTCCTGGATACTCTCCTCTCTCTAGGTGGTTAGGATGCCACTCTCTCCTGGTTCTCCACCCACCTGCTGAACCTCTCCTTCTAGGTCTCTTCTACTGGATCCTTACCCAGATCCTGCCTTCTAACCATTTCCTTTGGGGTTCTAAGTCTGGGCCCTTGTCTCTTCTCCATCTAATACTATTTCACTTAGTGATCTCATCAGAACTGCTGGGTTTAATTACCATTTCTTTGCTAAAGATTCTCAAATCTAACTGTCCTGTCCCAACCTCTTGGCAGACCTACAATCATGCATCTCCAACTGCCTTTCAGATGTCTCAAACTGCATGTATAATGAACATCTTAAACATAATTCTTCCAAAACAGAATTTACCATCTTTCCTAAACTTTCCTTCCTCTCCTCCTACTTCCCTATTACTGTAGGGGGAATCCCCACTCAAGTCCCTCAGGCATACAACCTAAGAATCATCCTGGATTCCTCACTCTCTCTCACCCCTCCATCTCCAATCTGTTGCTAGGGCCTGTCACTTTCACCTTTGTAGCATCTCTCTGACATGCCCCCTTCTCAACTTGAGTTTCAGCATTCTAGTGCAAGCCCTTTTCATCCCACACCTATTGTAGTTGGCGTGGTCTTCCTGCTTCAAGTCTTCTATTTGGCCTCCAAGATGATTTTCCTCAAGTTCAGGTCTGATCATGTCACTCCCTGACTCAATAAATTTCATTGGCTCCCTATCACTTTCAGGATCAAATATCAAAATGCTCTTTTTGGTGTTCAAACCTCTTTATAACCTATCTCCACTTGATTTTTCAGGTATTCTTACATAGTATTCCAGTGACACTGGCTATTCCATGAAAAAGACACTTAATCTCTTAAGTTCCAGACAGTTTCTCTTTTTTGTACTCCACACCTGTATTTCTTTTCCTCTTCTGCTCCATATACTGACACCCCTGGCTTCCTTTAAGTGCCTGCTAAAAATTCCATCTTTATATCTCCCTAAAAGGAAGAATTTCCTGTCCCTACTTAATTCTAGTGCCTTCTCTCCGTTATTTCCTATTTATCCTGTAGATAGCTTGTTTTGTATAAATAAATGTATATAAAACAAGCCGTATACAGGATGACTCCCTCATTTGTATGCTTCTTGAGGCAAATCACTATCTTTTGCCTTTTTTTGGATGCCCAGGGTTTACACAGTGCCTGGCAAATAGTAGGTGATTAATAAAGGTTTATTGATTAATTAGAACATTTCACAGATCATAGAGATCATTTTTTAACTTCACAAATGAGAAAATTGAGGTTCACAAAGACTAAGTAGATCATTTTATATTTATATTACATTTTACAAACCAGGAAACTGAATTGAAGGAGGACCAAGGTGATATGGGCAGTTGACTTTGCATCTCATTTCTTGGAATCATTGTGATATGATCCATTTCCTTCTTTTCACAGTTCAGGAAACTGAGGCCCATTGAAATCAAGAGACTTTTCATCCATGTTATAAGTGGCAGAGCCAGGATTCTTGCTGACGTCCACTGATTACATCCCAGCATTCTTTCCATTGTATCACCACTGTCCAACTCCCATATTCCTGCTTTTTTTTCCCACAAAACTGTAAGGCAATGGTGTCAAATTCAAGTAGGCTGCATATTGACTAGTTTTAAAATATCATGTCTTTATTTTGCTAAAAATTTCCCAATTGCATTTTAATCTGATTTCCCCTGCTTGTGGACAATGTGTTTGATAACTCTGTCTTAGTGTCTCAGTGGTCTTCTCAGAATCCCTTGCTTTTGTTTCAGACAACTCCCTCTTTCTCTTTTTGTCCTTCCCACTGATGAGTTAACAAAGGGAAAGTAACCTTTAAACCTACAAAGAATACTCTGGGGTCATGTGGTGCAAGAGGACCCCAGGAAGCAAACCTTACATTTGAGGAGAATCAAACAACACTTACCATTTGTCTATTCTGACTGCCAAAACTAATGGGCACCAACCCCACCATTTAGTTGTCTTAGTTTGTAATACACAGCTGTTCTGATCTAACTGATGCCAATTGGATATAGAAGGAAAAGTAAGGATGAGCTGATCTGAATGGTTCTTCAGAAGAAATATCTCAGATAATAATTAGAAACTCAACATAATGTTATAAGCACGCTGATAAAGTAGAGAAAGACACTGGCTGTGAGGTATGAAACAGGGACCTAGTCCTGATGCAATTGAAGATTGCAGTCATTTAATGTCATGGGTTTTCAATTCAACAAAACATTAGGTAGTTGTTATTGGCCAGGCCCAATTGCATTACATCAATAATTCTCAAAGTGTGTCTGAGATTCCCTAGGGCAGAGATATACTGCTAAATATTTAACAAGCAGCTCTCAAAAAAAAAATCTGCATATAACACACTTTTAGTTTAATCTAGATTATTAACATCTACTTGTCACTTTTAAAGTCTACAAATCAACAAAACAATAAATCAAATTCTGATTTGCAGTATTTGCCAGTTTTTAAGGTAAAAGTGTGGGTACTGAAAATTTAACAATTGGCCCCTCAGCTAATTCAAATTGGCTCCAGTACAATCCTACAGGAATTACTAATACTCTTTCATGGTCAACAAAATTAAAGCTATTTTCATACTAATACTAAGAAGTTTTAATTTCTAATGTGGTAAATATTAGTAGATATGGTCCAAATAAACAAAAACTCGAGGGAGTGCTCAATAATTTTTAAGAGTGTGAAAAGGTCTTATGATTTAAAAGTTTGAGAAGTGCTAGACTAGGTCATTTTTAGAATAATACAATCATATAATTTTAGAGATAGAGTGACCTTAGAGATCATCTAATCCAACTTGTACTTTTTACAAAAAAAGAAAACCAAAGTCCAGAGAGGTTAAAATTATTTTCCCAGTTCCAATACAATTAATTAGTTAATGATATATGATCTCTAAGGTTCCTTCTAACTCTAAAATTAACAATAGCTGACTGTGAAAAACAAGGAAGTAAGCCATTGAGGAAAGTGAACTGCTTCTTTATTTTATTGCCTTTTTGTATTTTCCCCAAGATATTGTGCTTTGATGTTGTGTTCAACATTTCCTGACTCCATTAAGGGTTCTCTTGTCAAAGGAAGTGGAATTGTTTGTCATTTTCTCACATTTTACAAATTAGGAAACAGAGGCAAATAGGGTTAAATAACTTATTGAGAGTCAGCTAGTAAGTGACTGAGATCGGATTTTAGCTCAGATGCTCCTGACTCCAGGCCTGGTGCTCTATCCCCTTCACTATCCAGCTGTCTTTCCCCCCAAGAACAAGTCCTTGTAAATCCACTACATTCAGACTTTTACTTAACTCCACTAAGGATTAAAAAAGAAAAGATTGAAAACTAATGGAACTGGATAGTCAAAGCAGGAAAAAGAACATTTCTGTGAGTCCAGTATGTGTTTTTCTGTAAATCTAGATGTTGCTGCTATTACTAAAGTATAGTTGAACACAGCTGACTATGGAGAGGAGAGTGTGTGTGTGTGTGTGTGTGTGTGTGTGCATGCTATTTTAATATTTCCTTCTTTTGATGTTACTTTCCCTAGCTTTGAATTTATTATTTTCATTTCTTCGGGGATTTTTTCTTCTTCAGAATACTTTTTATTCTCTTTGGCAAAAAAAAAAAAAAATACCTCCAAGTTGCATAAACCCTGTTGTGCCTAAGTTTCCACAGATATAAAATGAGGGTATTGGACTAGATTAATTCTAAAGCTCCTTTTATTCCATGATAGCCAATTCCATATATTTGCTATCAAGTATATAGAAAGAAAGAGACCAAGGAAATGATAGCAAAGTAAAGCATTATAAATTGGGGGAGAGGGCTTCAATGACATTTGCAAGGTTAGGCCAAATACTGCAAAAAATTATTTTCCTAAGGAATTTCTGACCCAGCCAAGCCAACTCGGGGAAAATTGGTGCCCCTCTAGACTGTGTCCTCAAGTGTCTGTTTGAAATAATCCAGTTGCTAACCAGAAGTTTTCACAGTTGAAATGTTAGCTCTTGATATTCTCACTCTCCTTTCTTTGCAAGATCATATAGTCTTTGAAGCTTTTTCATGTCAAATGATTTTATCTGCTCCCAACCCCATCCCTATTTGTCCACATGTTGTAGGTATAGAAGAAGCAAAACTGAAGGACTTTGTGTATTCAATTTGCAAAAATTGTAGCAAATGCTGAAAAATACTTCATGTTAAGCAGGCAGGATTCTGTGAGTGTTGGCTGCAAGTTAGTTGCAAACTGTGAAGAAACCAAAAAAAAAAAAAATTGCTGATTTTGAAAGGAAAATACTGTATCCCCAGGCCCCTTCCCCAGCTGTGGCTGTTTAAGATAACATACAGTCCAGTGACATAAATGAAAGGCCTGGCCAGGCAGGAGACTGTAACCTGTCCATAAAAAAGAGACAAAGGAGAACTTGATGAATTAATCCTATAAAAACAGAGGCATGCTATCTTGCACAGAGGAAACAACAAAGTAGGTGAGAAGCTATAATTGTTTCCAGATTTCTTTTCTCATGTATTCAAAACACTGAAAACATCACTCTCTGTTTACATTTTCCAAAGATACTGTATTCCATGCCCTTTCCTGTTCTGTCGGCTTAATGGGGAAATTGCTCTTCACAGTGGACAAATGTCAAGAGACAACACTGCATTATTGGCACCAGCAGTAGGATATAGGCTTTCCTGAACCGTTTTCTATGTTTTTTTTTTCCTTTTAGTTTGAACTCCCTGTGGCAAAATAGCATGTCTTAGAGTACTTCTCATCTCCTAGTTCTAGCTCATGGTTAGAATACCACTCATTGTACACATGGTTCTCTGACAAACTCATGTATTTATACTGATAGCTTTTTTGTTTGTTTGCTTTAAGGGAATTTCATTGATCAACACACTAAGAGTTGAAAGGGAACTGATTATCCATCTAACCTAATCCCTAACTTAAAAATAAATTTTCTCTATAATAAGAGTTCTTAACATAGGGACTATGGATTAGATTTCAGGAAGTCCATGAAATTGGATCAGAAAAGAAAATACATCTTTATTTTCACTAATTTCTAATTGAAATTTAGAATTTCTTTCAATTTTGAATCAAAACCCCAAAATATCATCCTGAGAAAGAGTCCATACATTTCACAAAACTGTCAAACTCAAGACCTCCAAAAGACTAAGAATCCCTGCTCTACAACATGACCTGCCATGCTACTTGAAGACCATCAATGAGGAAGAAATCACTATCTCTCCAGAAGCAGCCCATTCCACTATTTAAAAGTGGATATCCAATAGTGGATAAAGCACTGGTCCTGCCATTAGAAGGACTTAAATTCAGATAGGTTTCAGATACTTCCTAGCTGTGAGATCCAGACAAATCATTTAACCTCAATTCTTCCACCTCCCAATAGCTTAAATAATTAGGAAGTTTTTTGTTAAACTAAACTTAAATTTACTTCTTCACAGATTCCAATTTTGCTCCCATTTGTGCTCTCTTCTCCACAAGAGCTCTTCAGATAGTTGGAAAAAGATAATATATCCTTTCTAAGTATTCTATTTGAAGTTCCCCTTTAAGTAATTTTCTTATAGCATTGTCAATGACAAACATAACATAAAAGGACCAAGCATGTCAGTGGTGCAAAAGTTTATTATAATTTCACTTTGAAATAAAATTTTCATCCTATTTCTATTTGACTTATGCAGTTAAAAATGCACTATTAATTGACAGTTTGATCCTCCAATTTTTCCAACTTTTCTAATGTTAATACTAATATCGTACTTTGGAATTTAGGTCCAACACTGCTGGAAACAGTTTTATTTAATTGAATATTAATCTAAATCCAAGTCATTTCTAATGTAGAGAGAACTATCCAACTGATATAATCTCCCATGCCCACTGACATGACCTCCTACCCCAAGAAGATTTTAAGTAACATTTATAGGCATTTTGAAAAAGGAAAAATTTACCTTAAAATTCAGAATGGGTTAACATTCCAGAACTGAACAACTCACATCTCCTGAACCATTCCTCTTAACATCTGTATTAAACAAAGGGATCTCTGGATTCCCACTGACACCTTAATATTTTCTCTATGGAAATAAGTGTATTTTAACACCAATCAACTTCCAGTGGTTGGGAAGTAATAGTGTGAACAACATAAGAATTACTCTTTGTTAAATTTCTGGTTAAATATTTAACATATATAGGACTGCTTGCCATCTTGGGGGGGGGAGGAGAGAGGGAGGGGAAAAAACGAAACATAAGTGATTGCAAGGGATAATGTTGTGTAAAAATTATCCTGGCATGGATTCTGTCAATACAAAGTTATTATTAAATAAAATTAAATTAAAAAAAATAAATTTCTGGTTAAACTTATAACCTATTCACCTAAGAACAAGTCTTCGTTTTCCCCCTTGTGATAATCTTCTTCCAAGGGGTTTTTCCCAAGAGTTTAGATGAGGCTTTTAAAAAGAATACTAGTTCTTACTATTTTCAGCTTTATTATGAAAGGAACTTTCAAATGTATTTCTATAGCATGAAATCTATTCTGTTTGACCTCCTCTGAATGCTACACAACCAATCAAGGATCTTCCTTAAATTATGATGTTTAGAACCAAAAACAACATCCCAGATATGGTCTGATCTATGCCACGTGATTATTATCTTATTCCTGGAAACTATATTTCTCTTAGTGCTGTCAAGATCTCATTCATTTATTTGGTTCCCATATTATACTGTTGAATCATATTGAACACTTAAAATCCCATATCTTTTTTCAGAGAACCTTCTAATCATGCTTCCCTTAAAGGTGAAGCTGACTTTTAAACCTAAATATAAGACTATACCTTTAGCCCTAAATTCATTCAATTATGTTGAACTCAATGTTTTGACCTGTCAATATATATATTAGAATACTTACTCTGTTATCCAGTGATTTGTAGCAAAAGTAAATATACTTAAATGTCTCAGGATTAGATGTCTAACTTTGCCATTAGTGATAAAAAAGGAGAATCTGTTGCTTACAGATACTTAAGTGGTTGAAATGATCCTCAGTTAGTTACCCAGTTAATATTCTCATTCAATCCATAAGAATTTAAGTAGCATCACATGAGGTTCTCAAGAACAAGGGTGACAAGAAAAGGGAATGGAAGGAAACTGTATTGTGGAAGTGGAATCAACAAGGATTGGCAATTGGTTGGATGTTGGGGTGGAAAGTAAGGAAGAGTTAAAAGATCATTTCTAAATTGTGAACCAATTGCACACTTGTTTGTTCTGTCTCCATAGAAGTAGAGATGTTTAGAGAAAGGGTAGCTTTAGGGAAAAAAAATTATTTACATATTTAACAAGCTGTGTTTGAGATGCCTACTGGATAATCCTTTTGGAGAAATATAGCAGAATTCAGAGTTCAAAAGAGACTAAGTTTGGATTTGTAGATCTGGTTGTCATCTGCAAATAAATAATAATTAAACAGAGAAGGATTGATGAGATCACCATGAGAAAATATATAGAAAAAAATCCAAGTGTTCCTCAGTGAAGACCTAGAGGTAGAAGGTGGGACGTAGATTATGATCCAAAAAAAGACAGAAGAACCAGATAGGTAGATAGGAATATTTAGGAGAACCAGGAAAGAGCAGTTCGCAACAGTGGCAGATGCTACAAAGAAGCCAAGAAAGAGGGAGATTGAGAAAAGATTATTATATTTAGCAATTAAGAGACAGTCAACTTAAAGAATAAGGCAAAAAAAGGCAATATTTGTAAAATAAGGAATAATAATGTTTTAACCCATCATATAATTGTGTCCTGATCATATTTACTTAACAGGGTTGCTCTGAAAATGAAATGAGAAGATATGTAAAATATTTTGTAAACTTTAAAATACTATATAAATATCAGCTATTACTTTTGTTACTAGTGTTAGTAATAGAGCTCTACATCTACTTATTTAGAGAGTAGATGTTACTAGGAAACTAGCTAATGTAGTTCTTTGCAAAATGTATCAATTGTCTGGGGATGTTGAATATGTTGAATTATCACAAAGAAGCAGACATATTTTTGTCTTTATTTTAAGTTATTCTCTAACATTAAAATAATAATTCTTGATACTAAGGGTTGCATTATTTATGGCCTGTCTTATTTTTCCCTATAGAAACTTGTTATCTTTAAAATCAATCATAAAAATTAACACTTTCCTTTAAAGTAACACAATGCTAATAGGATTTTAGCATTAGATGATGTCAATATCCCAATTACTCTTTACATAAAAATGAGAAAAAAACACAAACTATCTACTAACCCAATTTCCTTTTCAAATTTTAATTTTAATTTTTAAACTAGAAAAGTAGGACTGGACACAGTGCACAAATTATGTTTGGGAATACATTTTAATACAAGCAAGCATATGTTATGTACAGTGACAAGACAAAAAGATATCTAGAAGAATTTAGTTACCCAAATGGAGACAATAAAGCAGGACAACAGTGTGTTTCTCCCCCTCCTCCCATTAAAAACTACTAAAATCATGAAGAAGTGTTTGTGAATTTATGTATATGCATATACAATTGCATATATATCACATATATTACAAATGCTATTGGGTACATAGAAGCAAATGTTATGATGGAAGATGAATATCCTCTTTGTTAAGCTATTTACTTATCTCATCCCACAAAAATACTTCTTTGGACATAAGATGTGTAAGGTCTTTGTTCTGGTTCAAAGTAGCTTTGTTTCTTTTTATATTTTTGGTTAGAAAGTTCAGAAATGTCTTTAGAGGTTTTTCAATGTCCTTCACATTCCAGGATGACATAGCAATCCTTATGTAAATGGCTACCTGGTCTCTACAATCCTATCTCCCATTTTTGTTCGATGCTGTGGTTAGAGTTTGCTAGGCCATTCATCAAAGGGAGATGATAAAGGTACCAACTGACACACGCAAACAAAATAAGAGCAATTGAAAGAAAAATGAATTCTGGTCAAAAGGAAAAAAAAAACTTTTACAAGTAAATTTCTGGTTACCAGCAAATCCAAGAATAGTTTAATATCATATAAATTAATCTCCAGGGAATTTGCCTTTGGGCAATAGGACTCCAAACATGAGTTTTCTAGGCAACTCCAGTAGAATGAAAGCTGTCTGAGAAGAGGAACGCTTTATTTTGTCTTTGTCTGCCTTGCACTAATGAATACATGTTGTATTGAATGAAATTCTCATTAAGAATGAAAACTCATTTTTCTAGCACCACGAAATCCATCAATACTCTATACTGCAAAAATGATTCCCATAATTTCTGCAGTTTCCCCTTTCATAACAATACATCCTTCAGAATATCCATCAATCTTCCAATAACCTCGCCAATGATTTGGCTTATCTCATTTGTATCCAGAATTTGCAACCTTTCCCATATTATTTCCAATGTTTTAAGCTTTTAAAAAAATTAGTATTTTGATTTTACCTCCCTAATGCAGATGAGGCAATTTAGCATGTGGGCTCAATATCTAGTGACTTCATTTGGTCACTCATTTTTCTATATATTCACTCAATTGCATATTTTATTTTAAAATTTTAAAAACGTATTTTAAAACTGTATTTTAAAATATTTTAAAATTATTTTGTAAATTTTTATTTTAATGCATTGGGAAATTCTACATAAAGGAAATCTAGAATAAGGTCTTTTTTATACCCCATCCCTAATGTATTTTAAAAACGGGAAGGCAAAAACAGGAAAGAAAGTCTTCCTCTTCCTTAATGGTTAATAGGTGACTGTTGACTTTCCACGAACTAGATGTGTATAGTAGACTCTATGGAAGACTGAATTAGACAATGAACTGCTGGTGTTGACTAACTGATCCACAGGCTATACAATAAAAGAAATCCAATGTCTCCAATGACATCTCCAGTATCTATTAGGTAGGTATAATTTCCTAGTGATAATCTTGCAAATGCCACAACATTAATAACTCATGAAGTCAAAAATAACTAAATACCACTAGGAGATATAACCTGAAAGAAAAGAAGGTGGAACAAATGATACCAGCTAGGACTATAGTAGAATTCTAATTCTTTCTCCTGTGTATCCCCAGTTCTACTTATGTTCCCTTAAGTCCTTATGGTGGCAAATAAAGGATGCAATTACCCTAGAAATGAGGGCCTTTGTTCCATGTGGGTAAAATTAGGTTCTAACTAGAAGTCTCCCCTCTCCTATCCTTCTGGTTGCTCATACTTTTATGTATTTTATAACTATATAAAATGCTTTAGTACAAAATTCCTGCATACAGTCCAACAAAGTCCAGGATAAAAGATATTTAAAAAAAAAAAAAACAACAGAACAACAAAAAACACACCAGAAAGCACGTTGTTAAATGGCTATCTGTGATATCAGAAGGAAAAGCATATAGATTCATTTTACACTATTGACATTAGAAGGAAATTCCTTTTCTATCTGCCTCGGATAGCTGACTAAATAAAAGCTGAACTGTGCCTTTCAAAATGTGTGGAATTATTATGAAAACTGAACAACATTCCAATCCTCTTCTTATTATGACTAAAGCTTATGTGAAGAAGTCCTGTTAATACTTCCAAAGTTATGGGTAAGTACCAATCAGATTCTGAAGGTAAGGGGATAAAAGAATGACAGATTTCTAAAAATCAAAATATCTGAAATGTAAGATTAACTTAATTATAATTTAAGCTTTTCTCTGGAGAAACTTTTAAAATTCTTGCTGAATTGAAGCCTTAAATGCTGTAAAATAATTAGGTAATGTTTCACACACCAATTTAAATGTTAAAAGAACAAAACCTCAAGATGACCAGCCCATTAACAAATTTTTCTTAAGCAAAAAAAAAAATAAAAATAAAAATAGGGTAGAAGGGGAGGCACTTTGGGGAATTGGGCTTCTCTCAAGGCTTTGCAAGCAGCAATAAATCCATCCATGGTACAGAAGAGCCTGTGATTCTCAGTTCTGTGCAGCACTTTGAGTTAGATGCCCCCACAAAATCAGACAGCACTACATGAGGGATTGTGGGGTTCAGACCTAATGGCCAGGCTGACCATTGGGAATTGGATTCCTGCCTGCCCCACGACCATTCTTCAAACACTCTGGTTCATCCTCTTCAGCAGAGTCTTCTTCATCATCACTTCTTACATCCTCAAGTTCCTAGGCAAAAAGGAAAAAATACACTATAAGCAAATGATCTTCAATATGTCATGAAGCACAGAACATGCTGAATTGAATATTTCAATACTTGGAGGAATTATATTTATAATATGTTTGGAAACAATCTCAAAACACAAATTGAAACCTCTATGACTTAATGAATCCTAATTTGATGTAATCCCAAAATGACTTTAATGAATATACTATCCTATCATTGGATTTCAGGGTTACCTCTCTTTAAGAATATACATTTTATGAAATTTTAAACATAAAAAGTGATATACTAGGGCTGAGATTCTTAGTTTTTTCAGGAAACTTTTGTCAGAATTATGTTTTTGAATAATTGATGAAAATGGTAAATTATATTGCAAATAACTATAAATTATATCATGTAATTAATAAATATATAATTGTGTTATGTACATATGAATATAATTATATCATGTTATATATTAACCTTTAACTAAAATTTACTATTTTATTCAATTATTTAAAACAATATGTGTATATATATATATATATATAGGCATGCATATATATATATATATATACACACAAATATACAATTTTATTTATATATTCCTCTCCAAGTTCATAGAAGCTCTGAAATCTAGCCAAAAACCTTTCTGGGGTCTGTGGACTTAAGTTTAAGAATCTCTGCATTAGGGATGGGGTATAAAAAAGACCTTATTCTAGATTTCCTTTATGTAGAATTTCCCAATGCATTAAAGCTTTCCTTAACAGGTTATTGGTGACTTCAGAGAAGTTAAAGAAAAGCTAAATGAAGGTGAAATAGCTCCAAAATTATGACCTAAGTTATTGGGAAATACTTGATTTATAAAAATACTTATTTTCTGGATAGATTCCCAGGGGCAAAGCTAAGATGGTGGAGTGAAACTAGGAAGTTGTTCAACCTTTCCCAGTTTCTCTTGAAAATAACATGAAACTAAATGTTTGAACAATCTGGAATGAAAGATACTACAAAGAAAAGGAATGAAACTATTCTCTGGCTCAAAATAGATTGGAAAGACTTCAAGAAAGGTCTGTCTCACTGGGGTAAAAGAGGTACTCAGCCTAGCTCAGGTAGTATCCAGGAAAGCCAGTGAAAGGGTCTTAATCACAGCAGATCAGCAACATAGACCCTAGGTTCTGGCTCAGTAGCAGAGCAGAGCAGATCAGTACAGTAGCCTCCAGTCCCAGCACAGAGGACATATCACCAGCCCTGGAAACCAGGAGAGAAAAAATAGGCAGGACTAGGCTGGGCTATCCCATGCTGTGAGCAAGACATCAAACACAAGGGGACCTTGTTCTCAAAAGTAAGCTCAAAGTTGCACAAGAAAGAAAAAGACATTAGGGGATGGAAAAAGGATTGTACTTGGAGAAGAGAAAAGGGGAGGTAAAATGAGATAAATTAGAATACATGAAGAGACACAAAAGATCTATTACAGTAGAGAAAAAGAAGGAAGGGAGAAGAGCATTGTCTGAAGTTTAATCTCATCAGTGTTACCTCAAAGAAGGAATAATATATTCACTCAATTGGTATAGAAATTTATCTTATAAGGAAGTGTAGGAGAAGAAAGGTAAAAGAAAATGGAGGGGCTAGATAGAAGGGAGGGCAAAAACAGTAAGAGAAAGAGGTAAGAGAAGAGAGGAGTGATAAAAGGAAGGGCAGATAGAGAGTGGGGTGGTTTAGAAACACAACAATAAGGAGAAACAGGATGGAAACAGAGGGAAAAAATGCACATAGGAGAGAAAATAGAATGGAGAAAAATATACAACTGGTAATCATAACTATGAATGTGAAAAGAATGAATAATCCCATAAAATAGAAGCAAATAGCAGCCTGGATTAAAAACTAGAATCCTACAATATATTGCTTATAAAACATACATTTGAAACAAAGAGATACCTACAGAGTAAGAATAAAAGACAGGAGCAGAATTTATTATGTTTCAGATGAAGCAAAAAAATCAGGGGTATCGACTCTGATCTCAGACAAAGCAAAAGCAAAAATAGATCTAATTAAAAGAAATAAGGAAGGAAACTACATCTTGTTAAAAAGTGCCATAGACAATGAAGTGATATCAATACTAAACATATATCCACTAAGTAATACAGCATCCAAATTCTAAGAGAAGTTAAGCCATTTACAAGAAGAAATGGACAGCACAACTACATTAGTGGGAGACCTCCAACTCTCTCTCAGAAGTAGATAAATCTAACCATAAAATAAACAAGAAAGAAACTAGGGAGGTTAATGGAATCCTAGAAAACATAAATATGATATATCTCTGGAGAAAATTGAATGGGAACAGAAAGGAATATACCTTTTTCTCAGCAATATGTGGCATCTACACAAAAAAATGTATTAGGACATAAAAACCTCACAGTCAAATTCAGAAAGGCAAAAATAGTAAATGCTTCTTTTTTCTGACCATGATACAACAAAATTATATTCAACAAAGGGTCAGGGAAAGATAGACTAAGAGCCAATTGAACATTTAATAATATAATTCTAAAGTATGAGAAGGTCAAACAGCAAATCATAGAAACATCAATAATTTCATCCAAGAGGATGACAATAATAATACAATATGCCAAAACTTATGGGATAGAACCAAAGCATTTCTTAAGGAAAATTTTACATTTCTAAATAGTTACATGAATAAAGAAAAAAGGGATCAATGGACTGAACAAGCAACTAAAAAAGCTAGAAAAAGAACAAGTTTAAAACCCCCAAATAAACATCAAATTAGAAATTCTGAAAATCTAACAGAGATTAATAAAATTGAAAGTAAGAAAATTATCGAACTGATCAATAAAAGAGTTGGTTTTATGAAAAACAACAACATATATGAAACTTTGGTTAATTTGATTAGAAAAAGGAAAGGGAAAAATCAAATTACCAGCATCAAAAATGAAAAGGATAAATACATCAATGAAGAAGAAATTAAAGCAATAATTAGGAGCAACTTTTCCCAACTGTAAGTGAACAAAATTGATAATCTAATTGAAATGGATGAATATTTACAAAAATATGAATTGCCCAAATTAACACAAGGCGACAGAAACTAGACATTGACCCATACTTAACACCATACACCAAGATAAGGTCAAAATGGGTTCATGACCTAAACATAAAGAATGAGATTATAAATAAATTAGAGGAACACAGGATAGTTTACCTCTCAGACCTGTGGAAGGAAGGAATTTATGACCAAAGAAGAACTAGATATCATTACTGATCACAAAATAGAAAATTTTGATTATATCAAAATGAAAAGTTTTTGTACAAACAAAACTAATGCAGACAAGATTAGAAGGGAAGCAATAAGCTGGGAAAATATTTTTACAGTCAAAGGTTTTAATAAAGGTCTCATTTCCAAAATATACAGAGAATTGACTCTAATTTATAAGAAATCAAGCCAATTGATAAATGATCAAAGGATATAAACAGACAATTCTCAGAGGAAGAAATTGGAACTATTTCTAGCCATATGAAAAGATGCTCCAAGTCACTATTAATCAGAGAAATACAAATTAAGCAACTCTGAGATATCACTACACACCTGTCAGACTGGCTAGAATGACAGAGAAAGATAATGTGGAATGTTGGAGGGGATGTGGGAAAACAGGAACACTAATACATTGTTGGTGGAATTGTGAATACATCCAACCATTCTGGAGAGCGATTTGGAACTATGCTCAAAAAATTATCAAACTATGCATACCCTTTGATCCAGCAGTGTTTCTACTGGGCTTATATCCCAAAGAGATCATAAAGAAGGGAAAGGGACCCGTATGTGCAAGAATGTTTGTGGCAGCCCTCTTTGTAGTGGCTAGAAACTGGAAAGTGAGTACTGATGCCCATCAATTGGAGAATGACTGAATAAAATGTGATATATGAATATTATAGAATATTATTGTTTGGTAAGAAATGACCAACAGGATGATTTCAGAAAGGCCTGGAGAGACTTACACAAACTGATGCTGAGTGAAACGAGCGGGGCCAGGAGACCATTATGTATTTCAACAACAATACTATATGATGATCAATTCTGATGGACCTGGCCATCTTCAGCAATGAGATGAACCAAATCAGTTCCAATGGAACAGTAATGAACTGAACCAGCTACGCCCAGTGAAAGAACTCTGGGAGATGACTAAGAACCATTACATTGAATTCCCAATCCCTATATTTTCCATTGGTTCTGTACTGTTCTCAAACATGTCCATTTCCTTCATTTATTATAATCCCTCTTTATGCTGTCATCTTGCTCAAGCTATTGTCATAACATCTTTTCTTCCATTTGTATCCAAACTCCTTGGAAATGCCATCTTTACTTATTGCCCCCATTTTTCTTCCTTTCATTCCTCAACTCTTTGCAATCTGGCTTCCAAACTCATTACTCAATTAAAACTGATCTCTCTAAAGTTTCCAATAATGTTTTAATTGCCAAAATTTATGGTCTTTTCTCAGTCTTCATTCTTCTTAATATTGATTATTTGAGACCACTGACTGTCCTTTCCTCCTGAATCATTTCTCATTTTGCCTCACAGTATTAGTCTTTCCTTAAGCTTGAGCTTCATCTCCTGTATGAAACCTTTCCTGATTCCATCCAACTGCTAAATGCCATGAACCTTCAAAGTTCTTTGTATTTATTAACTTTATATTTATACTATAAATACTTCTCTGTTTACCTGTCATGTCTTCTATAAGAATATAAGTTTTTTTTTTTTTTTAATAAGTAGCAATTGTGTAATTCTTTCTTCTAGCATTTCCAGAACTTAGCTGAATGACTAAGACTAAGTGCTTGTTGATTGAGAAGACAGACACTGGACTCAGGGAATGAATTAAGAATCTATTGCTAAGACAAGACCAGAACTAGATGCAAAATAGGGATATTGGAAGGGATGAAATTGATAGGAAAGATACTGTCTTTAGAAGAAATAGTCCTCTCTGCTTGGTGTCTTGGAATAAAGTGCAGGGAGAATACAAAACTGACAACTTTTTAAACAAATTTTTATTGATGCATCTTGCTTTTATATCATTATCATTTCTGAGTATCCAATTTCTCATTCCTTTACTCCTATCCCCACCAAACTGAATTCTCCCTTAAAAAGTTGAGCAGCAATAAATGATACCATCACTATGTCTTACAGGGTAGTCAATATTCTGCTCTCATAGTTCCTTCCCTCTGGGCCAAAAGAAGGGGAATAAATTTCATTGTCTCTTCGTTTGGACAATTTTTGTTTTTTGAAAACTATGATAGATTTTCAGGAATATATTAAATATGTCAAGTAAGGTATTTCAATGAAGGTTATGACTTTTTGCCTGGCTGAAACCCTGTTTTGTGTGTCATGTTGCTTTGTATACCATTCCTCATTATGGTTTATGTTAACAATTCAAACTTGCAATTGAAAAAAAAAAGAAAAAACTGAGACTCTAAAACAGAAGAATCATGTGGTATCATATCAATAATGTTTCCTTTTTTCTAATATAATTTTAATCCTAACTTTTTATAATAATACAACATTTCATTTTCTACTCGAATATAGTAAAACACAAATATGAAATTATTATTTGGTTAAAGTATCTATTTGCCCTAATGATGATGAAACATGTATAATTTCCAATAATCATGTATTTACATAGAAATTACAATGTTAAAATTGCTGTTTATGTTTTGAAGGTTTTAAATAAATCTCTCAAAATATCTCAAAAATTCTTTCCAGTTACAGTAAAATCTATCAATAGGAGAATTAAAATGTGTCTTGATAGAAGAATGAATTTTCTACATAAGTGAAGCTTATAATTTTAAGCACTAAAACTTTTTTGATTTCTAATATTAATTTTTTCAAAAATGTATTACATAATTATATATTTTCCTACTTTCTATACAGAATACTGACTATAATTCAATCCCTTCCTCAAAGATTCAAGTTGGTGAATAACAACAATTATTCTACTATGCTCACATTTAAAGATGATATCAAGCAGCCACTCAAGCTATATAGAGTTGTTTGTGCACATAACTTGTAACTTTGCTTTTTTGGCAGATGATTTTTATGCTTTTATGTCTTCTCATTTCTCTCTGTTTCAATATTCTTATTTCTAGCAGTTCATTTCACACTTAATCTTTCTAATCTACTGTCCGCAAAAGACACTGAAGCACGGTAGGAGAAAAACCAGATAATCAGGCCTGTTAAATCAACAATCTTAATTTAACACGCAGGCTGGTTGTCTCCTCTTTTGTGGAGTAAAATTCATAGTCTTTGTGCTATTTTCCTTACTTCCATTAATTCTGGTATTTGTAGCTAGAGAACCAATAGCTGAAGGTGTCAAAAAAAATCTAACAAAAACATAAATGAAGTATTATTAGTACTAGTATATCATGCCTCTTAAACAATGTATTTAAGAAATTTAAAAGACAGATAAGTAGATGCAAACCATCAAGTGCCAGAATTAGGGTTCTCTGATTTTACTTCCTATTGCAGTTTTAGTCACGGGGATTATAACTGAGAAAGAAGGAAAGTCCTTTTACTTGATATAAAATTTATGCCTTATTTATGTTATTTCGGAAAGCATATGCTCTAATCCCAATAAATACTTTTTGACTAACTATAGTATAGTTAAAATAGATTAGTTCAAGACTGCTTTTTGTCTTATCTAAACAAAAAATTATGCCTCCCTCGGAAGAATCACTTTACTAAAAAAAAAAAAAAAAAAAAAAAACATGTTATTTTTGTTTTTTGATGGAAGTTATGTGCTGTTATTCAATAAGTAGGATTTTTGGAAGAATAATGGTAAACCTAAGGAAGTGAGAATGATCATGACAGATCTGGTCTCATTTTACAAGCAACGGGCAGACAAAAGGTGATGGAAATGATTAAGAGGCACAGACAGACATTACAGAAATTGAACTTGGATGCTATGCATGACCAAAGCTGTATACTACCACTTAACATTAAGGATGGTTTTCACATATCTCTATTAAACCCAAATTCTAAAGAAAAAAATACTAAAAGAAAAAGAGAGGAAGACTAAGGAGATCTTTGGAGGCTGTTCCCTCACACCTCATTTTTCCAAGATGACATCCTTGACCATATGAATCACATTTTCTCTTTATACCCTGCAGACTGAAACTGACCTCCACTGGAGAGTTGTGTGTGTGTGTGTGTGTGTGTGTGTGTGTGTGTGTGTGTGTGGAGGGATTTGCAACTGAAAACCTTCTTTTGTATACTAGGTTTCCATGCAAACAGTATAGAGCTTGAAAAAAAAAAAAAAAAACCCAAGCACACTCTGTTGGCTTAATCACTGAAAATAAACTTCCTGGGGCTCTTCTCTAGAAGTACTATTCTTTTCCTGAACAACATGGAAAGGGTCTCAAAATAAACAAGTCTCATTGTAAACAATAAGGAATAAACTTGGCACTTCATCAGTTAAAAGGGAAAAGAGAAAGACAACCTTTCCTTGACAGCTGTGAGTTTGGATTCTTATTGGGATTTTCCTCAGAAGTCTTTCAGAAAAAGAGCCACACTTGACATTTGGGCTCATTGATCTGTACACTGCACTAGGGTTTATTTTTATATTTTGTCTTCTTTCTCCAAGATTTTTTGGGAGCAGAGAAATATATAGAACACAAGTTAAGATAAAAAAGTAAAATCTAACATAGAATGATAGCTGTAAACATTCATTTGGAAACTGATCTCTATGATACATTCAGGAAAAGGGCTAAACACCAATGAAATGAGACTAGTGAAAAAGAAAAAAGCTAATCCTTTAATAGTTCCTGATGGCTTGAAATTTGCTAGGATGCAAGTGAATACACATCTTCAAAAGACAGTTATTTACTGGAAAAGGCAATGGCCTAAAAATTAGGAAACAGGAGGTTTGGCCCCTGCTGCCAAGTAGTTATAATGGTCCCTTGACTTACAATAGATCCTCCAGTATATTCAATGATTTTTACTCAGATTTCATCCTATTTGTCTGATCTTTGTGCATTTTGACACTGATAATCAATCTCTTTCCTTATTTAGCTTCTATAACTGCTATCTCCTACTTTTCTCCCTACATAGCTGATCCATGATCCTCAATGTCTTTTGCTGGAACCCCATCTATTTCCTATTCTACATGAGTTCTCTCAGGGCCCTGCCATAGGCCTTCAACTTTTCTTTCTTTCCACTTTCTCCTTTACTAACCTCATTGACTCTCATGGGTTTAATTAAAACCTCTATATAAATGATACACATATATTTATGTGCATGTGTGTGTTTATAGTATATGTTATGAATTTAGAATTCAAGAGAAAAATTAAGGTTATATACATACAGGCACACACAAATATATGTATATGCATATATATCCAAATATACCATATAGAATATACATATATGTGTGTGTGTATACATACATATTTATAAGTGTGTTACATATACACCTACCCCTAATTTTTCTCCTGAATTTTAAGCCCTCCCTGTAAATTGCCTGTTAGATATCTTCAGATGGATGTACCATCAGCTTCTCAAACTAAACATGTGCTGATCAAAATTCATCATCTTCCCAGATAAACTTAACCTTCTTCTAAAGTTCCCAGTTTCTGTAAAAGGCATCACCATCCTTCCAGTAACCTAGATTCATAAACTTGGAGAAACACTTGATTCTTCCCTCTCCCTTACATTCCCTATATTTAAATAATTGCTAGATTTTCCTCCTCAGCATCTCAATTCTTTCCACCCAGAAATTCTCTATTCTAGGTTAATCTTTGATCCTTTCTTCAGGACTAATGCAAGCGCCTCCATATTGGCTTCCACACTTCATGTATCACCCTTTTCCAACTCTCAACTGCCAAAAACCTCTAACAGCTTCTGACTGCCTTTATAATAAAATACAATAATCAGCCTAGACTTTCTGGTGCTCTGTAATATGGTTCCTACCTATCTATTCATCCCAATATCTCTACAATTCAATCAAACTTGTGATTTCATTGTTGTACTACATCCTTGCATTCCCACAAACCATCCCCAAGCTTGGAATGTAATTTACTTTCATCTCAGGTTCTCAAAATCTTTTTCTTCCTTCAAACATCAGCCTTCACTTTTATTTGCTTAATAACATACTTGTATTCTTTGCCAAAAGACTAAAGTTGGTTGGTTAGTTGGTTAATTTTCCTTTATTCTCGGAGAAGACCAAAATGACAGCACTGTATTAAAGTCAAGTTAGTGTGTCCAACTGTGGCTGATTAGATCAATATTTACTCAGAATATTTTGCCACAGATTGAACACAAATACTTTCTATGTTTTTTATCCCAAAGAGATCATAAAAAAGGGAAAAGGGCCCACATGTACAAAATTGTTTGTGGCAGCCCTTTTTGTAGTGACAAGAAAATGGAAATTGAGTGGATGCCCATCAGTTGGGGAATGGCTGATTAAGTTATAATGGAATATTATTGTTTTATAAGAAATAATGAGCAGACTGATTTCAGAAAAGTCTGGAAAGACCTGATGCTGAGTGATGTGAACCAAGAGAATGCTGTACACACTAAAAAGATTATGTGATGATCAACTGTTAAGGACTTAGCTCTTCTCAACAATGCAGTGATCCAAGGCAATTGTAATATGTTTGGGACAGAAAATATCATCCTCGTGCAGAGAAAGAGCTATAAGATTGAATGTGGATTGAAGCATAGTATTTTCACCTTTTTTGTTTTTTTTTTCTTTCTCATGTTTTCTTTCTCTTTTTGGTCTGATTTTTCATGTACAACATGACAAATATGAAAATGTGTTTAAAAGGATTGCATAAATTTAACCTATATATCAGATTGCTTGCTGTCTTTGTGGGGTGAGGAGAGGTAAGGGAGGCATGGAGAAAAATTTGGAATATAAAGTCTTACAAAAACAAATGTTGAAAATTATCTTAATGTATATTAGAAAAAGTAAAATATTATTGAAAATAAAATAAAAACAAAACAAAACAATAAATAATTCCTATGAATATTTGGGGTGAATTCTCTAATTTTGAACATCTCAAATTTCTTTTCAGCTAATTCAGTTCTGCTTTGCTCATACAGTATAGCATCTTCTCTCGTGAGGGCATGCCATGGTGGGCAGTCCTGTGCCAGTGCCTCCCATGTCATAAAATCAATTCTGAAATCTTTAAGAGAAGTCTTAAGAATGTCCTTGTATCACTTTTTCTGACTATTTTTTGAGCCCTTGTCCTATATGAGTTCTCCATAAAATAGTTAATATCATATTCCTTGATAACAGAGCCCAATTCATTCCTATCTTTGTGGCCTTAACTCTTACCTCTTCGTGGTATTTGTGGAATTAAACAACTGAGCTACAATAACATTGAAAAATCATTTACAAAATCATAAAATCTTAGAATCACAGAATTTTAGAGTTATTAAAGACTTTAGAAGACAACAGTCCAATTCTTATCTAAAAACAATCCCCATTATAACATAACTGACTAGTGGTCATGCAACCTCAGCTTGGATGAAGAAGAAGCCATCATCTCCTGAAAAGTACCATTCAACTTGCTACACCTTGAATTTTTCAGTAGTTTTTCTTGACATCAAAACTAAATTGTCCTAATTCCTTCAACCAGTTTTATCTTTCAATGCCTTAGTTCACACATCTGTAAAATGAGGAAATAGCTTAATTCTAAGTCCCATCCTGACTTTAAAGACAATAATTCTGTTACTTGTGGTGACCTCGACTTTATGGTTCCAATCACTTTAAAGTCCCACTTTAACTCTTATAAAATCACAGAATAAGGGCTTTTATAGTTCTAAATCTGAAGTTTATATTCACACTACTTACTGATCCATTACAATCTTCTCTGAAGAGAAAAACTTATAGGGCAATCTAGCTGAAATAATGGTCATCACAAGTACCATCCCCACCATAATAATAGGTAAAAAATATCATGGAAGAGAAAATGGTCAAGGTCTAGAGAAAGGAATAGAAGGATTCTACATTCTATAAAAAGAAAGTACAATGAAGTTGTCTGACCAATTGCAACCTTATAGACTTTGCACAAAAATGTAAATATCTCTAACAATTATATTCATTTGTTTGCAAGTACAACTAGAAAGACCATTTTAAATCAGTGATTTAAAAAAATGTCCTCTACAGTATTAAAACATTCAAGAAAAAGTTAGTAAGCAACTACTATATATAAAGAAATAAGGATTCAAAGATGAAAAAAAAAAAAAACAACAATACAGTCCATGCCCTCAAAGCATGAAATCTAATGGGATACACCATGTTCATTCACAGAGGTGTATAAGGGCATGGAATAACCCTGAACTATGTGCTCTGGGAACATTTGAAAGATTATTTTCAGTAAGTTAGATTATAGAAGACAATGCCAAGAGATGGCACCCAGGCCTCAAACAAAAGGAAAGATTTCAACTGATGAAAATATGGAGAAAGGACATTAGAGACAGATTGCATGAATGTACTGAAAAGATAGATTGAAGACCAAAATTGATAAACATCTAGTAGTCCAGTTTTGATGAATTATATTTCATTTGATAGAAAGTGAGAGAAAAAAAAACAAGGAAGATATATGAGAGCCAGACTCTGGAGGGAATTAAGTGCTAACCATAGAGAATTAAGTGCTTTATAAATGATGGGAAGGAAGGCAAGGTTTTTGAAAAAGGAAGTAGAGCACGATCAGATCCCTGAAGAAAGATTAATTTGGCACCTATTAAAAAAAAAAAAACTAGAGGAGGAGAAAATGAAGTCAGGGAGAGGTGAAGTACATCTAATCTGTAAATTAATTAGAGATCAATATAAAATGTATCTAAATAATTATAATGTTTCAGCTATTTTTAATTTATTCTTTTGGCTACACAGGAAATTAATCTGATTGGTTATGAGGAATAAACTGATCAATAAAACCACCAAGTCAGTATTAATTTTAAGAATTGTCTGGACCCTTTATTATATGAGGTTAAAGGACAAAAGAAATAGGATTTCAGAAATGGGTAGAATAACAGCACAGAATGACATAATCAAAATAAAACTTGGAATCAAAGAAGTTGGAGCCAGAAGAAACTTAAGAGATAATTTAATATAACTCTTCACTTCAGAGATGAAAATTTCAAGGCACTGAAGCACTACTTAAGAATACATAGCATAATTCAAATCAATTCTACAAATAGTTAGATCAAGTCCCTGTTAAGTGCAAGCTAATATCTGAGGTGCTGAGGATATGAAGACAAGATTGAAACAAGTCCTTTGCAGAGGGATTATATTCTACTGGAGGAAGGATATAGATAAACTGGAGAGCATTCAGAAAATATCAATCAGAATGAAGGGTCTCAGAATCACACAAATGAAAATTATATGAAGAAACCAGAGATGTTTAACCCAGAGAAGAAAAACCTTAAGGGTATGTGATGGATATGTTCAGATTATCTGAAGAATTGTTTTATGTGGAATTAAGTATTAGATTTATTCTGTTGACTTCAGGTGACAGATGTAGAATTTATGAGTGGAAATTGCAAAAGAGTTAATTTAGGTTTATTTTTAAGAAAGCTCTAACAAGAGCTCTGTAAATGTGGAATGGGTGTTTGGGGGTGTTAGTTGGTTTTCTCTTGCTAAAGGCTTTTTAAATAGAGAGTGGATGACCACTTGTCATGTGAGTTGCAAAGGAGATTCATGTTCAGATACAAATCAGGGTAGGTGGCAAGTGAGGTTCCTTCTACTTTTGCAATTCTGAGATACAGTATAAATGCACATAAGTAAATTCAAGGTGATAGAGGTGAGGACACTAAAATTTTGAGGGTATCAGTAAATACTTAAAGAAGAAGGTGGAATAGAAGGTGGAATCTGAACTGAACTTTGAAGAAAAGTAAAATTTCTGACAGACAGAAAGGTAGATGGCCTATAAAATGCATGGAAGAGAGAAATAATAGTATCAAAATTAGGGAATAGCTAGTCTAATTTGATTATAATATAGAGTATGGGAAAAGGAGCAATATGAAAAAAAGTCAAAAAGGAAAGGTGGGGCCAAATTGTGGAGGGCCTTAAATGTTAAGAGAGAATGATCACTATGCTGGAATGTTCAGAGAAGCCTTATAGAGGGCAGATTTTAATTCATTCTTTGATGGTGAAGATTTTATAAAAAAGAGGATAAGGAGCAAGCTAAGATGAATGACATAAACAAAAAGCAAAAATACAAGTGTAATCAAGGACAGCTCATGTGTAATGAATAATTGACCACTCTGATTGTAATGAAGACTTATGTTGAATTATAATGCTAGGTAAGTGGAAAGTTAAAAAGAGTGACTACTAGATCTATACCTCGTCAAGAGCCTTTCAGATTCAATTACTTGCCAAAGAAAACCATAGCAAAATTCCTACAAATCAATATGCGCACTTAATATATTGGAAGTGTTGTCACAATTTTAAATGTAAACTTTTTCTCCTGATTCTTGAGATAGTGAATTGTCTTTGGTTACCTTGATCTTTGGAAGATGTCTGTTTTAAAAGTTTAAATATGTGTTACTGATTAATTTTATGTAGGAAATATATAGCAATAGTGCTAGAGCCAGGATAATAGTAGTAGTTGCAAGATACCACATAACAAATTGTTCTTTAGCTAATGCAAAGCTTTTCTTCAGTCACCAGCCCCACAGTCCTTAAACAAATAATGGTTTTATGCATTGCTTTTTTGGATAATTTAGAGGTGATGGTTAACAAGATTTCTTTATAAGCTGTTGACTCTGAAGGCAAATCTACTTTACTAGTTTTCCTCCCAAATTCATTTGTCCAATCTAAATTTGTAGGCCTTTGGGAGGTAAGGTCAAACATGGTATTTTATTTATTGAGATTTCATTCTTCAATCCACTAGACATATTTTAGTTCTTTGGAATCCAGGCCTTGACCTCTTTAGCTTTCCTTCATGGTGATCTTTTGTAATTCCCAACTTTATCTTATATCAAGTCTCTTATGGATAAGATCCAAACTCTAAGATCACATTCTTTGTCAACAAACTCATATCTTAAAATTATAGGGTAGGTTAGAATAGCAATAAACTTAGTTGCATTATAAGAGTTTTACTGACAATAGCTAAATTAAAATCCTTTAATCACAATGATTGTCCTGACCTAATGTAGTCTTGGTACAGAGATTTTAATTGACACTTAAAATTGTGCTTGATAATTTGGGATTATGAAAAAAATGGAGGGACAAAAAGCTATATTCTTTGAACCACAGATTCCACTGCTAGGTGAGACTATTCCCCTATCCCTCCTAAAGAAGATCAAAGATAGAAAGGTTGTAAATACACCAACAAATTTAATGCTGAATTTTTTTGTGATAACAAAGAACTAGAAACAAAGCAGATACCCATTGATTGGAGTATGTTAAACAAATCATGCTATGTGAAGATAATTTATTTTGCTGTGAGAAAAAAGTATATGAAGTATTTAGTGAAACAGGAAGGATTATATGAAATCATACATAGGAAAGTAAGCAGAACCAGGAAAATTATATATACAATGACAACAATATAAATGAAAAGAATAATAAAATTAAATTGAATACTATGTTCTTATAATTTCTATATTTGAACTGGAAGAGATCTAAGAAAATGTGCCTCTTGCAGAGTTGAGATGCTATAGAGTTGGAAAGTTATATATGCTATCAGAAATAGTCAATATGTTATTAATAGCTTTTAAACAGACAGTGAATAACCACTTATCATGTGTGTTGCAAAGGGGATTCATGTTCAGATACAAATCTCTGACACAACGATAAGACAGCTGAAAGGGTAAAGTGGGGAGAGTGATTTGTTTTTAAAATGTGATATAATAACAAATGGAATCAATAAAAAAATTTAAGATTATATCTAACAAATTTCACAATTCAGACAGGATCAGGTTATGTGTTAGTAAGATTTTTTAAATATTAAACCCTTAAAAGCATATATGTAAACCCCCAAATCACTTGTTCATTATTCCTCACTGAAGCAAAACATAGTTTGTTCCAAATAACTTCAAATTTACAAACACGTAGACCTAAATGATACAGGTCAGCATACTTTATGTTATGCCTAAAAATTGCTAGCCATAGACTAAAGAGATAAGTGGTGATATACAAGCTTGTTCTAATCTCCACTTATAAAATAATCTTGACTGTTGTTTTTTATTGGATAAAGGGGAAGTTGCTTATTTTTCTTTTTCACAATAGCAGCCAATTAGATGCTGGAGGGAAAGGAAGGAGTCAAAAATGACTTGCAGGTTTTTGAGTCTTGGTGACTGGGAATATGGTGCTATCAGAAGAAAGGAACTGTTGCTGCTGTTTTTTCCCCCTGGGGGGAGATGATGAGTTCAGTTGTATACACATTTAATTTGAAATACTAGAAGATATACAGATGGAATGTCCAGCAGACAATTGAAAATGTGAAATATGAAGGGTTCCCTTCAAAATGAGTAGCTAAGATTCAATTTATGTTAATAGTATTTTTTCTTATTTAATGAGAAGTATTAACTAAATAAAGTAGAACTCATTCAAGTATGATGATTCATAACTACTCACAGACTTAGACCAAAAATGGACCTTGTAAATTATGTAGACACCATTTTCTTAACCTGTGATTCATGATCTTATGTACGGTCTTGTAACTGAAAATGGGAGTCACAAAATTATGATTTATTATCAGTAAATGTTTGATTTGTATACTTGTTTTACAAACCTATGTTCCTGGAGTCACGTGAAAGTTTCTCAGGTCTAAACAGGTCACAAGTAGAAAAAACTTTAAGAAACCTTGATCTAAGCAGGGAGATACATACAGAGTAAAGATAAAAGATTGAAGCAGAATCTACTATGCTTCAGGTGAAGACAAAAAAGCAGGGGTAGCCATCCTGATCTCAGATCAAGCAACAGCAAAAATTGATCTAATTAAAAGAGATATGCACCAAGTGGTGTAGCATCTAAATTCTTAAAAGAGAAATTAAAAGAGCTGCAAGAAGAAATAGACAGCAAAACTATAATAGTGGGAGAACTTGCCACTAACGAAGAGGAAATTAGAGCAATAATTAGGAGTTACTTTCCCAACTTAATGCCAATAAATTCGACAACTTAAATGAAATGGAAGAATACCTTCAAAAATATAGCTTGCCCAGATTAACAGAGGAAGAAGTAAATATCCTAAATAGTCCCATTTTAGAAAAAGGAATAGAACAAACTATTAAACAACTCTCTAAGAAAAAATCCCCAGGACCAGATGGATTTACATGTGAATTTACCAAACATTTAAAGAACAATTAACTCCAATGCTATATAAACTATTTGAAAAAATAGGGATTGAAGGAGTCCTACCAAACTCCTTTTACGACACAGACATGGTACTGATACCTAAACTAAGTAGACTGAAAACAGAGAAAGAAAATTACAGACCAATCTCCCTAATGAATATTGATGCTAAAATCTTAAATAAAATATTAGCAACAAGATTACAGAAAATCATCCTCAGGATAATATACTATGACAAAGTAGGATTTATACCAGGAATGCAGGGCTGGTTCAATATTAGGAAAACTATTAGCATAATTGACTATATCAATAACCAAACTAACAAAAACGATATGATCATCTCAATAGATTCAGAAAAAGCATTTGCTAAAATTCAACATCCATTCCTAATAAAAACACTTGAGAGTATAGGAATAAATGGACTTTTCCTTAAAATAGTCAGGAGCATATATTTAAAACTGTCAGTAAGCATCATATGCAATGGCGAAAAACTGGAACCTTTCCCAGTAAGATCTGGAGTGAAGCAAGGTTGCCCACTATCACCATTATTATTCAATATTGTATTAGAAACGCTAGCCTCAGCAATAAGAGTCGAGAAAGAGATTAAAAGAATTAGAATAGGCAATGAGGAAACCAAACCATCACTCTTTGCAGATGATATGATGGTATACCTAGAGAACCCCGGAGATTCTACTAAAAAGCTATTAGAAATAATTCATAACTTTAGCAAAGTAGCAGGACACAAAATAAATCCCCATAAATCCTCAGCATTTTTATACATCACCAAAAAAATCCAACAGCAAGAGATACAAAGAGAAATTCCATTCAAAATAATTGTTGACAGCATTAAATATTTGGGAATCTATCTACCAAAGGAAAGTCAGGAATTATATGAGCAAAATTACAAAAAACTTTCCACACAAATAAAGTCAGACTTAACTAATTGGAAAAATATTAAGTGCTTTTGGATAGGCCAAGTGAATATAATAAAGATGACAATACTCCCTAAACTAATTTATTTATTTAGTGCTATACCAATCAGACTTCCAAGAAAATATTTTACTGATCTAGAAAAAATAACAACAAAATTCATATAGAACAATAAAAGGTCAAGAATCTCAAGGGAATTAATAAAAAAAAATCAAATGAAGGTGGCCTAGCTGTACTTGATCTAAAATTATATTATAAAGCAGTAGTCACCAAAACCATTTGGTATTGGCTAAGAAATAGATTAATTGATCAGTGGAACAGGTTAGGTTCACAAGACAGAATAGTCAACTATAGCAATGTAGTGTTTGACAAACCCAAAGATCCTAACTTTTGGGATAAGAATTCATTATTTGATAAAAACTGCTGGGATAACTAGAAATTAATATGGCAGAAATTAGGCATGGACTCACACTTAACACCATATACCAAGATAAGATCAAAATGGGTCCATGATTTAGGCATAAAGAACGAGATTATAAATAAATTAGAGAAACATAGGATAGTTTATCTCTCAGATTTGTGGAGGAGAAAGAAATTTGTGACCAAAGATGAACTAGAGACCATTACTGAGCACAAAATAGAAAATTTTGATTATATCAAATTAAAAAGCCTTTGTACAAACAAAACTAATGCAAACAAGATTAGAAGGGAAGCAACAAACTGAGAAAACATCTTCACAGTTAAAGATTCTGATAAAGGTCTCATTTCCAAAATACATAGAGAATTGACTCTAATTTATAAGAAATCAAGCCATTCTCCAATTGATAAATGGTCAAAGGATATGAACAGACAATTTTCAGATGATGAAATTGAAATTATTACCACTCATATGAAAGAGTGTTCCAAATCACTATTGATCAGAGAAATGCAAATTAAGATAACTCTGAGATACCACTACACACCTGTCAGATTGGCTAAGATGACAGGAAAAAATAATGATGAATGTTGGAGGGGATTCAGGAAAACTGAGACACTGATGCATTGTTGGTGGAGTTGTGAACGAATCCAACCATTCTGGAGAGCAATCTGGAATTATGCTCAAAAAGTTATCAAACTGTGCATACCCTTTGATTCAGCAGTGTTACTTCTGGGCTTATATCCCCAAAAAATACTAAAGAAGGGAAAGGGACCCATATGTGCCAAAATGTTTGTGGCAGCCTTGTTTGTATTGGCTAGAAAATGGAAAATGAATGGATGCCCATCGATTGGAGAATGGCTGGGTAAATTGTGGCATATGAATGTTATGGAATATTATTGTTCTGTAAGAAATGACCAGCAGGATGAATACAGAGAGGCTTGGAGAGACTTACATGAACTGATGCTAAGTGAAATGAGCAGAACCAGGAGATCATTATATACCTCAACAACGATACTGTATGAGGATGTATTCTGATGGAAGCGGATTTCTTTGACAAAGAGACCTAACTCCGTTTCAAATGATCAATGATGGACAGAAGCAGCTACACCCAAAGAAAGAACACTGGGAAATGAATGTAAACTGTTTGCATTTTTGTTTTTCTTTCTGGGTTATTTCTACCTTCTGTATCTAAGATATACTGTGACATAGTTAACATGTATAGGACTGCTCGCCATCTTGGGAAGGGGGTGGGAGGAGGGAGGGGAAAAATCAGAACAGAAGTGAGTGCAAGGGATACTGTTGTAAAAAATCACCCTGGCATGGATTCTGTCAATAAAAAGTGATTTAAAAAAAAAGAAAAGAAAAGAAATAAAGTCCTTTTCAGTTCCAGATACATGACAGTATTATGGCAAATCTATGTGGGCCTAACGATTTTTAGTTTGTAAACAAACTTGAGACTTTATGAAGTTTAAGTTTTGCTGACTATACCTATTGTATTCCCACAATATAAGTTGGATGATTTGAATGGGTTTATGAAAGGAATAAAGTGCTCTCAAATGTCAAAAAAAAAAAAAAGAAACCTTCATCTAGACCAATCTTATCATTTTACAAAAGAAAAGAGGCTAGAGATGATAATAGATTTCTTTAAAATCACATTAAGTAGTAAGTGGAAGAGCCAGAAATAAATCCGAGGTCCTTTGACTTCAAATCCAGAATTCTTTCATGTTGTACCATACTACTTTCCATCCTTCCTAGGAATTAATTATTGAAAAATATCTACTCTCTCAGCTGTAGTTTTGATTCCTAGACTGAAGCTAAGTACTCTTCATCTACATGCTCTTCCCAGTGCAAGAGTCTGAATAACAAAGCAACTATTTGAATTCTACAATGTATATATTCCTTTAAAAGAGAAAATTTATTATCTCAACAACCAACTAGTTCCTTCCTAATCCAACAGGAAATAGTATCTAAACACCACCACCTCCATTCAAAGAGGGAAAAAAATCAGCTGGCTGCCATCTGCAGAAATCAAATCAGAAAGTGAATGAGAAAAATCCATCTTCAAATGACATAATAATGTACTCACCAGGGCAGTGAATGCTTGTTAACATATAAATAAATACTAATCAGCCAGCTATGCAGCTGTGGAGAGCTTGACATTCTAAACAAGATTGGTATGTTTAGCTCACTTGCACATACCTAACTTGTTACTGTACAGAATGAAATCCATTAGGCAGGACAATAATCAGTAACTTGAGAAAAACACATGGACAGTGGGACAACAGTTGAAAGAGCTAACAGGATCTATTATTCAATGCAATAATTGTGGATAATTTTTCCTCTATAGCATATACAAATTAATCAGTGTCATTTGGCTAACATATGACTTTACTCCCCGCAAAAATATAAACAGTATATGGTTAAAATCATATATTCTTGTACTTAAATTTTTCACTTGGTAAAATATCCTCCAGGCTTGATTTTCCTTTCTATTTAGCTATAGGAACATAATTTAAATTTTATTTGGCATCAACCATTCTATAGTGTTGGTCTGATATCTTATATGGTTTTAAAAATCAAAATTCCTTTTCTTTATCAACTATCAATATTGTACTTGCCAATCACTATGCCCACAGGATATATCCTATTGTCATATTAGTTGTCCCTCCTCTTTGCAGATGGATAGATAATAGACGTATATACATGTGTGTTCTCAAACGCCATAGTCATTATTAATATTTCATACTGAACAGGGTAATTAAATGATGCCTTGGTTCATTTTGCTGAACTACTTTTTTTGAACCACTTTCTTTTTCTCTTTTGTGTGTACTATAAAAGATGGCTTGTTGAGTAAGAAAGTGGGGAGGCATGGAGTAGAGAGAGATGTTTCAATGATATATTCAGCCAACCATTCTGGAGAGCAATCTGCAATTATGCCCAAAAAGTTATCAAACTGTGCATACCCTTTGAGCCAGCAGTGCTGCTACTGGGCTTATACCCCAAAGAAATACTAAAGAAGGGAAAGGGACCTGTATGTGCCAAAATATTTGTACCAGCCCTGTTTGTAGTGGCTAGAAACTGGAAATTGAATGGATGCCCATCAATTGAAGAATGGCTGGGTAAATTGTGGTATATGAATGTTATGGAATATTATTGTTCTGTAAGAAATGACCAGCAGGATGAATACAGAGAGGCTTGGAAAGACTTACATGAATTGATACTGAATGAAATGAGCAGAACCAGGAGATCACTTTACACTTCGACAATGATATTGTATGAGGATGTATTCTGATGGAAGTGGATTTCTTTGACAAAGAGACCTGAGTTTCTATTGATAAATTATGGATAGAAACAGCTACACCCAAAGAAAGAACACTGGGAAACGAATGTGAACTATTTGCATTTTTGTTTTTCTTCCCGGGTTATTTTTACCTTCTGAATCCAATTCTCCTTGTGCAACAAGAGAACTGTTCGGTTCTGCAAACATATACTGTATCTAGGATATACTGCAACATATCTAACATATATAGGACTGCTTGCCATCTAGGGGAGGGGGTGGAGGGAGGGAGGGGAAAAATCGGAACAGAAACGAGTGCAAGGGATAATGTTGTAAAAAAAAAATTACTCTGGCATGGATTCTGTCAATATAAAGTTATTATTAAATAAAATAAAATAAAATATTTTTTAAAATGATATATTCAGAAATAAAAGTAATATAAAAACAAAATATATCCATTTTTTAAAATTATAAGAGAATAATCAGAGAAACAATGAGATCAGATTAAAAGTGCAGTGGTAAAATAAGACCCTAATTTTCAAATAGCTTCTAATTATCTTCTTTTCTGTATACTATTGGGCATAAGATTTGTAGTATGGAATATTATATTTCAATTATTCAAGAAAAAGTAAATCAGTGCTTATGGTTAGTCAATTATTCTTGTTTATTTGTTTTTTTTCTGCAAAATCTGTGAGCTGTTATTGAAATCTACTAATTAAACTCTAGGTTTGAGTATATATGACTTTATAATAATGTCAGAAGCTCAGAAGGAAGCAAATGATTCATAATGTCCCACTGCTTTTTGAATTACTCTACTTCTGAATCTACATTTGGCAAAGAAGCAAAAAATAATATAAGAATTTTATGCTATTTTGAAAGCAAGCCTTTTTTTTTCTGTTACTCTACAGGGAAAAAGAAAGTGCATTCAGCCAAATTTTGTCAGCAGATATACAATATTGTTGATATTTCTTTTATCTAAGTCAACTAGATAGGAGAAAAGATCAAGATGCTTTTCTTATCTTTTCCTAATTAGATGAATTTCATTTAAGTTAGATTCAATGAAGCACGTGTTCTTATGAAATTCTCCTCTTAATAACTTGGCATATGCTCTACCATATTCTAGGTTTTCATGGTCTAGTCCACTACTCCAGAAGCCAGTTTTAATGCTAGCAATAAAAGATGGAGCAATATAGTGAAAGAACCCTTAACTAGATATCAAAAAACTACTGTTCTGTCTTCAACTCTCTAAGTAGTTGTGTGACCAGTTAATGTGTCTCAAGTTTCATTCCCAATATCTGCTGCTGGGGCACTATAGGACATAACATATCTTGATCAAAACAACCTGATTGATCCATACATGTTGAATAAAACAAATCCAAAATTGCTCAGTTTTTTCATTTGCAAAATGAAAGAATTAGATTAGGTCATTTCTAGGATTCCTTATAGCTCTAGAATTCTTCAAATTTCCGTAGCATTTAGTTATTTTATCGCCATATATCCATACACCAATCCAAGTTAACAGTAAAACAGTGAATGTCATGAGACATTCATGTATGTTATTAAAGTCTCACAAAAAATATTAGCAAATCAGTTTTTAAATAAATTTAATTATTAGAAATTATTAGAAATTTCATGGTAATCTAGCATCTGAAGAAATCCCAGAAAATTTCTTTTAAAAAGCCAGAATTCTGTTGACTTAATTTTTCTGTTTTGTTAATTTTCATTTTTCTTACTTAGAGTTTTCTTAAAACAGAGACTTGAATCACATTTTTAAATGTATATTTTTTGTTTATATTTACAAGTTAAGGTGATTGGGCAATTACATTTGAGTAAAATGTTCACAAATATGGTGAATAAAAGAACTCTTCATATTTACTGAAGAAACTTAGCTGAATTTCACTGAAGACTTTTTTAAGGGCAGGGTGTCTTAAGTATTCTCCCCTCACATGATTTTTCTTTGCATAAACTGTATTCAGGCCAGCTTGGATTACTTAGAAAGAGTTCTGAATTTGGAGTCTGACTTTAGTGCCATTCTTGGCTCTTCTACTCACAACCTCCATGAATTCAATATAGTCATTTTGGGAGTTCATTTTCTTGAACTGGTTTATCTGGACAATCTGTCAGGTGTTTTTCAGTTATAAATCTATGTATGCTCTTAGTATCTCTTGAATTAAAATTGTTCTTTTCATTGGAGGTCTGGTTCAAATGGTAATTCCTCCTTAAAAATTTTCTCTCATTCCTATTTAAACATATTATAGTTCTTGGTCTGGAACTTTCCTCTAGTCTTACTATGTTCTACTAGTGCCATGCTTATTATTTTACATGCCTCATTCCTCTATTAGATTATCTCTTCCTGGAGAAGTAGGGACTTTGTTCTTCATTTTCATGTCCTTACTACACAATGAACACTTAGTCAGTGTTTATTGAGCATAATTCATATTTGTTAATTTCTTTTCTAATTATAGAAAAGTATCTCCCACTAAATTACTACAAAAATTGTGATTTTCTAGTTTACCTTTTATAGTTATGGAAAAATAGAAAAATTTATGACCAAGAAAGAGATAGAAAGTATAAGATAGATATAAAATGGATAAATTATATTAAATCCAAAGTTTTTGAACAAACAAAACCAATTCAACCAAAATTAAAAAGGAAAGCATAAAACTAGGGGAAGGGGGGGAGTTTACAGCAAGTGTCTGTGATAAAACATCTCATTTCTCAAATACACAGAGAAGTGAGTCAAATATGTAAAGACATAAGTCATTCTCCAATTGATAAGGATCAAAGAATATGAAGAATTTTTAGATGAAGAAATCAAAATTATTTATAATTATATGAACAAAGCTCTAAAACACTATTGATTATAGAAATGAAAATAAAAATAGCTCTGAGGTACTATCTCATTATCAGATTGATAAATATGACAGAAAAGGAAAATGACAAATATTGGAGGGGAAGTAGGAAAATTGGGACATTAATGCTCTGTTGATGGGAGTTATGAACTGATCTAACCATTCTGGAAAACAATTTGGAACTATATAGAAAAGGCTATCAAACTGTGCATAATCTTTGACCCAGCAATACCACTACTAGATTTGTAACAAAAAGGTAAAGATTTTTATATACAAAAATATAAAGTAGCTCTTTTTTGTGGTGGCAAAGAATTGGAAATTGAGTGGATGTCCATCAACTGGGAAATGGCTGAACCAGTTATAGTATATGGTTGTAATAGAACACCCTTATGCTATAAGAAATAATGAGCAGGATAATTTCAGAAAAGCCTGCAAAGATTTACATGAACTGATACAAAGAGAAATGAGCAGAACCAGGAGAATATTGTACATAGTAATAGTAATATTATGTGATGCACAGTTATGTAATTATGAATAACTTAGCTATTCTCTGTAATAAAATGACCCAAGACAATTCCAAAGGACTTATAATGATAAATGCTATTTATCTCCAGAGAAAGAAATGATGAATCTGAATGCAAATAAAAGCATACTATTTTTTACCTTAGTGTGTGTGTGTTTATTTCAGACTCAGAATGTGTTTTCTTTCACAAGATGATTAATATGAAAATGTTTTGTATGCTATGCATAATTTTAAACATTCCTATATCAAATTGCTCATTGTTTTAGAGGAATAAAGTTAGGAAAGGGAGGGAAAAAGTTGGGAGCTTAAATTTTTTGAATGAATGTTTAAAATTATTTTATATATAATTAGGAAAAATAAAATATTATTTTAAAAGGTTATGATCTTTAAAAAAAGGATAAAACCTGGGATTAAACAAGGCTTAAGACCACCATATCAAAAACTACATGACATAGTAGCAATTATCAAAATCATTTGGTAATTTTATATATATATGCATATATACATACATATATATATATACATACAGATTTGTTCTGTTAGATTATGCTTATATTATATGTGTTGTGGTTTAGTTTGGTTTGTTTTTAATTAGGGAGAAGAGAGAGCTGAAGCTAGTGACAATGTTTAAAAAACTAGAAAGATGAATATATCTGAAACATTTTCAAAATGTTCAGAAAATAATAGAGAGAAGTCAGAAGAAAATGCAGACAGGCTGAACAGTTTTGGAAGTAATGTGCTGAATTTAATATTAGATAGATAGATAGATAGATAGAGATTAAAAAAGCTAAATATAGCAGATGTGTGGTTTTATGCATAATTTTCCTGTTATACTTGGTATTTGGAAATGTTAATTTATTTGTCATTTAAGTTTAGAATAAAAAAGTAAATAGAAAAAATTATTATTTCAAAATAATTCATAAGTAGTTTTTGTAAAAATGAGTTTGTGGCTGTTAGCAAGCAGATGGCTAGCAGCTGAACATTACCAGAAATTCAAGTTCCCTCTTAGCTGCTAACTACTAACTACTTTTCCATATTTAATTCCATGGAAACAGGGGTTGCATTGATAAAAAAAACAAAAACAAAAACAAAAACAAAAAAACATTTTAACCATTTTAAAATACCAATATAATTTTTCCAATCAGAGGTCAGTTTGTCTGGAAATATAAGTTGGAAAAGAAAAAAAAAACTTGGTTCTGAAAAAATTTTTCAGCAACTAAATTTAAATACTTAGATCACTATTGTCACAACAAGAGGGATGAGTGCTAGAATAACTTGCCAAACTGTAGGGAGAATTCCAACGTGAGAAAAGCCTTGATTGCATGATGATTAATTTCTGTAACTTTCCAACACTTCTTGCTGCTCTACTTTTTGCTATAGGACATTGGCTGTAAATGAGTGAATCTAATAAACATCTCTACAAATATGTTATCAAGCTAATTATCTTTTTCCTAAGTTGAAAAAAAATGCCTTAACACTGTTTAAAATGCAAATGTTTATATAAAGTCCTTAAGCGTGTGTATGTGTGCATATGTGTGTGTGTGTATGTGTGTGTGTGTGTGTATTTGTGTGTGGAAAGAGATATTTATATCTAGAATGATCATTATATCTATCTAACTTCTACTGACTAAATGCCCTGGGACAAAGGGTCAATAGGGAATATTTATTTATACAGACACAGACATACACACATAAACATATACATATACATATATATATATATATATATATATATATATATATATATATATACACACACACATATATTTGCC
Organism: Antechinus flavipes; assembly: GCF_016432865.1. Classification (NCBI taxonomy): domain Eukaryota; kingdom Metazoa; phylum Chordata; class Mammalia; order Dasyuromorphia; family Dasyuridae; genus Antechinus; species Antechinus flavipes. The sequence continues at coordinate 552,576,187 of NC_067399.1, read as the reverse complement.
CCATAAAAATATAAATATATAGAGATGTGTGTGGACCCCTTCTAATGGAGGTACGGTACCTCTCAGAAAGTATGAGGAGTTTTCTTGGAATGGTGAGCTTATGGAAGAGTCTTTTATAAAATGTTGTTGATAGTCTAGAAACTATCATTAGACTACAGGTCCATCCCTCCCCGCCCAGAATATTCATTTCTATTTTTATTTTCCTAGAGCACTGGTCCAGAAGATAGAAACCTCAGTTCTGATCATGGTTTTCCAATTAATTAGCTATGTGACCCTCAACAAATCACTTAACCTCTCTGCAACTCAATGGTTTCTTCTGTAAACTAAGGAAATCTCATCTGTAAACTTTATTTTCAAAATCATTCCAGGGCTAAATCTCAATTGCAATTTGAGAAATGATCATACACAATGTTATCATAAACAAAACTTTATTTAGTATTTGTCAAAACTTGGTGATAATGATTCACATAAGTTCCCAATAAGATCTTCAGACAAAATACAGAACTGAACTAATCTAATTATTTCAAGATAATTTTTTTTTTCAACTTGAGAACAGTAAACAATAAAAATAAGTAAAAGGTTCTGGAAAGTAATTTGCATCTGCCCCATTTTCTATGTATGTAACCACTGGCATAAGAGTCAGAAGACCTGAGTTCTAGTCCTCATATTGCAACAGTTATAGAATTTTCTTGTCTGTCAACATGCAGAAAACACTTCTGTCTCTCATGACTTGCTTCACAGAGTGTTGTCAAGAATGCATTTTGCTAATCATAAATCACTTTAAAAATGGGATTGCTACCATCTATCGGCCTCAGTTTCCTTATCCATATAACATCCAAATAACTAAATAAATAAAGTTATCCTATAACTAAATAAATAGAGGGGTTATGGAGGGTTTTTTGCTGAGGCAATTGGGGTTAAGTGACTTCCCTAGGGTCACATGGCTAGGAAGTGTTAAGTGTCCGATGCCAATTTTTCATTATTAGGACAGTTTGAAGGAGTGTGTGTGTGTGTGTGTGTGTGTGTGTGTGTGTGTGTATAAAACATAAGACAAAATGAGTTCAATATGAAGGAGTATTATCTAAAAAATAAAATTAAGGGGTAAAAGAGGAATGCACTATGAGAAAGGGAAAGGGAAAGATAGAAGGGGGAAATTATCTTTCATAAAAAGAGGCAAGAAAAAGCTTTTACAATGGGAGGGGAAGATGGGGAAGATAAGAGGGAGTGAAGTAACATTACTTTGATTGGAATTGACTCAAAGAGGAAATAACATATACACGCAATTGGGAATAGAAATCTATCTTACCATATAGAAAAGTAGGAGAAGGGAATAAAGAAATGGGAGGGGTGAAAGAAGGGAGGGTAAGTTGGGGGAGATGGTAGTCAGAAGCAAAATACTTTTGAGGAGGGCCAGAGTAAAAGGAGAAAATAGAATAAACAGAGAGGGAAATAGGATGGAGGGGAATACAGTTAGCAATCATAACTGAAAAAAATTTAGAAGCAAATTTCTCTGAGAAAGGCCTCATTTCTTAAACATATAGAGAATTAAGTCAAATTTATAAAAAAAAAAATAAGAGCCATTCCCCAACTAATAAATGATCAAAAGATATGAACAGTTTTTAGATGAAGTAATCAAAGCTATCTATAGCCATATGAAAAAAAAAATGCTCCAACTCACTGCTGTTTGTTCTTTGTTCTCAAAGAGAACATTCTTTTGGTCTTGTTCTATTGTTTCTTCATTTCTCATAAAGTCATTAGCTTTCCTTTGCTTGATTCTAAATTTTAAGAATTTTTTTTCTTCAGTGATTTTTTGTAGCTCCTTTTTCATTTCACCAATTTTACTTTTTAAGGAGATTTATCTTTAGTGAATTTGTGTGCCCCCATTTTTTTCCACTTAGCCAATTCTGCTTTTCAAGTCATTTTTCTCCTCATTTGGTTTTTGTAATTTTTTTTTCCATTTCGCCTATTTTGTTTTTCAAGCTATAATTTTCTTCAATATCTCCCTTACCAAGTTGTTTCTTTTTTCATGATTTTTCTTACATCATTCTCATTTTTCTTCCCATTTTTCCTTTATCTTTTTACTGATTTTCAATATCCTTTTTGAGCTCTTCTACAGCCTGAGACCAATTCATATTTTTCTTGTAGGCTTTGGATTTTGGAGTTTTAACCTTGTTATCTTCTTCTGAATGTATGTTTTGATTGACCTTGTCACCAATTTTCGATGCTTAGAATTTTTGTTTATTGTTGCTCATTTTTTCCCAGACTATTTCTTGACTTTTAATTCTTTTTAAATTGGGGTTCTGCTTCAAGGTGGAAGGCATACTCTCTCAAACTTCAAGGATTTTGTGTGATTGCTTTCAGAAATATTTCAATACTTCAAATAAGTTTTCAGTTCTTGCAAACTTGTATTAAGAAAAGGTGCATTTACTACTCTCCTGGCCTTCACTCTGGTATGTGAGCAACTGCAAGCACTCTCCTCCCACTGCCCAATTCAACAAATATTTATTAAGTATTTACTATGCCCAAGGCAGTCACTGACATTTTAAAATCACTCTCTCTATGTCTGTCTCTCTGTCTTTGTCTATCTCTTTCTCCCTTTCTCTCTCTTTCTCATTAAGAGTTCTTTTTAAATTTTTTTAATATTTTATTTTCCCTAGTTACATGTAAAAACATTCTTAACATTTGTTTTTAAAACTTTGAGTTCCAGATTCTCTACCTTTCTCCCTTACGACTACACCCCCATTGAAAAGGCACATGTGAAGTTACACAAAACATTTCCATAAAAGTAATGTTCTGGAAAAAAACATAGATCCTCCACTTACCCCTCAAAAACCTTTAAGAAAAATAAAGTTAAGAAAAAAGCATGCTTCAATCAGTATTCAGACACAATCAGTTCTTTTTCTGAGTGTGGATAGCATTTTTCATCATAAATCCTTCAGAGTGGTCCACAAGCTCCTTTTTTCCCCTGGAACTATGACTCGTTGTTTTACTATGGCTACAAACTATGGTATGCTCTTATTCCTTCTCACTCTGGGATTGCCACCTAGTACTGCAACCCAGATATGAGGATGGGCAAAACAACAGAGTCAATTAAGTGCCAATTAAGGAAAAAAACTGTAATCTCCTTCTGATCGGGTCATGGGTTGAGAGTTCTGGAGGCAGCTGCTACTATGACTAATTCACTGGCTTCCATGGCCTACTACTGGTTTGCTGAAGCCTAGTCTTTGATGGTAAAGCCTGTGCTGAACTGTACTCTACTCTTACCCAGACGTAGATCTTTGCTGTCAACCTTCCCAACCTGTCTTTGCTGGAAAATTATTTCACCCCATCCTTTTGTTGGTTCTGCTACTCTATAAATTGTTTTATGGAATTATAAATATTGATATAATTAGCAATTTATATGACTTCTAGCATGAAACAAGTACTATGCTAAATACTTTTTACACACACACACACACACACACACACACACACACACATATATATATATATAAAATTTGATCCTCGCCAAACCTTCTAAGGTAAGTGCTATTATTATCCTCATTTATTTTATAACTGAGGAAACTGAAACTGGTAGAGGTTAAGCGACATGCCCAGCTTCACACAGCTAGTAAGTGCTGAGATCATATTTAAACTCAGGTCTTCCTGATTCTAGGCCCATTGTTCTATCCACTATCCCACCTGTCTACCAATGGACAGGTATCTAACTGTATACTATAATCTGGACAATAGATGTTCTTTATCCACTTGGTATTTTCTCATAAATAGGGCAAAATTTTTCAAGTTATTAAGAGTCAGTTCTCATCATATAGCTAAAAGCCTGATATGCACCAGGCACTGTGCTACGTACTGGATACAAAGAAAGGGAGAAAAGGGTCCCTGCTCCTAAGGACTTCACAGTCTAATGAAAGAAATAATATATAAACAACTATATATAACCAGTATATGCAGGATAAAGTGGAGACTATATTAGAGGGAAGATATTAACATTATAGATTTTATTCAGGAAGTTCTGCAATGCTTTTGTTTTCCAGTAGTGCCTGACTCTTTGTGATCCCATTTGGGGTTTGGTTGTTTTTTGCTGTTTTGTTTTATTTTATTCAAATTTCTCTCCCTCCTTATCCTCAGGAAGAGATGGTGAATAAGCTACAATTATTTTTTCCATCTGTTTTTTCCACAAAACTGCCATTAGTACTACAATATGAAATGACCAAGTGTCCTATAAAATAATATTTTCTGTGACTATGAGGTATACAATAAAAATAATTCCATAAATTCATCCATTATATAATATCACTTAACTCCCAGGGTTGCTGTGAGGGTCAAGTGAGACAGTAATTGTAAAGAGTTTAGCATAGTGCCTAGCAAATAATGTTATTTAAATGTTTATTACTATTACTATTATTGATATGACTCAGTTCCTTCAATAGAATATGTATACATTGGTCATATTTTATAGATTAATTCTAAAAGTCACCTGATTCTTAGCACCTTCTGCCCTTTTGTCTCTACTTTGCCAGTCGCTGGAGGAGTAGAAGGAAGGCAAAAAGGATTGAGGATCATTTACTATTTTTCTTTGCTTGATCACCAAGTGGCTAGATTACTGGTGATAGACTGATCCTTAGAAAACTGACTTAATTTGTTGCTAGTTTCATATTCAAAGCCTTTACAGGGTGGTGGAACTTAAAAGAGCTTAAACTCTACTGCTTTAACCTTCAAGAATCTAGGGTCACGCCATATCATGTTGATGCATCAAATTAGGCCCATATCACTTTTTTAAAATTTTGAGGTTTGTTTGTTTTTTTAGAGGTGTTTGGGGTTAAGTGCCTTGTCCAGAATCACACAGCTTGTAAGTCGTAAGTGATTGGACCAGATCTGAACTCCAGTCCTCCTGACTCCAAGGCCCCCACCCCATATCACTTTTAAAAAATTAAGTAAATTTTTTTTATCAATTTCAGTTAGTCTATTTTATCAGTTAACTAAACATTGCTTTGTTAACTCAGTGTTTTTTTTTTTTTACTCAATCATAATGTTTTTAATGAGTTTCTTTTACTTTTTTTTTTTTTTTGCACTGGAGAATGGTATCACTCCATTACCATTCTATAAACTTTGTGTGTTCACAACTCTAAATACTACTGATTTTGCACATGCAGATATCTTCCAAATCTATTAATTTTATTCTAGTCTCTTTCAATGTTCTGAGTCCTACTGATATAATATGATTTTGTAGTTTCCTTGATCTTAGGGGTCTTCTGTTCTAACAATAAATAAATCCTAAATCTTCTCTCTCAGGGATTTCCCACATTCCCAATCGAAGAACAACAATCTGTCTGATTCTGAATAGACCACTCCTCAATTCATTGCTGACTGATAATCTTGTCAGTGATAACCAAATTCTGGAGACCACTCTTCCGGGCCATAGAATTAGCATGTCAGTGACAGAAAGCTAGAAAAAGGGGTTCCCGCTCTCTTAGGACTTTGCTAATTTCTTTTGGAATTTAGCCTGCTTATAATGGCATTACAATTACAATAAATTTTGCCCCTTGACTAGGAAATAGGTTCAAGCCTGCAAAGTCTTTTGAGATACTTCTCAACATCAGTCTGTGACCCCAAAATTTTGGGGTTCCTTTCCCAACCTCAACATTACAATACCAGGTAATGAGCTGGTCATTTCCACCTGGCTGTGTTTTTGGCATATCAAACACAAAAACAATAGGACAAAAGAGGGTCTATTCCATCCCTATGATCATCCTCCAATCCTCTGGACTTATTGAGTTTGCCAACATTTCGTAGATACCCAAGCTTCCAAACAAAGTCATTATTACCCTTTTTCTCACCTCTCCTACATCTAGATTCTACTTCTATGTTTTATATTAATTCTCTTTTTTCTAATCATAGGATCACCACTCTTTTTCAGGCATTCATCACCTCTCCATCAACATAATTGCTAGTATGATCTTTTCGAAGATGCAGACCAGACCATGTCACTTCTTTGCTCAAATATCTTCTGTAGCTCTCTTCTGACTCTGGGATAAAATGCAAATAGATTGTATTTATAGCTTCTCTTCCCCACCTCTCCATAACCTGGCTTTCCTCCTCCATTTATAGTCTTATTTCCTATTATTTCTACTCATGAAAAACTGGTCTAACAGGCATTCCTTGCATTCTCCATTTCAGCTCATCTGTGTCATTACCCAGTCTATGCCTCGGAGCTCGAAATGTACTCTTTTATTTTCAGTTGAACAGAGTTCTTCAAAGGCAAGAACTATTTTACAACTTGTCTTTGTATCTCCAGTACCCTGGAACAATATCTTATAAACAGTAGGTACTCAATAATTTAATTTAATTGACAATATTTTCTATAAGACTCTACTTGGAATGATTGTGAGGTTACTCTTGTCTGAATATTCCTCTTGGACTTTTCTCTGCACTATTTCTTGTGCTCATCCTTTCCTTCTGATTACTCATCATATCTCTAGCCACAGTTTCTGGATTACAGTTGGGTCAAACTTCTGAAATCTTGGATTATATAGGTAGGTTCTGTTTGGTCCTGGATATAGTAGTAAATAGTAGAATGTGACCTCTACAAGAATTCTTTGATTTGGGTTCATTTTTTGGTCTTTTGGGTTTTAGACTTATTTTCTTTTCCTTTTGCAATCTCAAATGTAGAGTTGGCCTTAGACTTTGCTGTGACTCTGTCAGGATCCAAACAGATTCTGGTAGCAAGACTTCAGTTCTTTGCTTTTCAGGTCTACTCATTCCCCGCTGAGGTTACTGCCATTGATGGATCATGCATTAGATTAGTCTTGTCTCCTCTGTGGTTCAAGAACAAGCTGCTTGGGCCCTGTTATGGAAATTAACTGGCTGAATCTGGATCAGGTACAGGCTGCCTGGGCACTAATCTGGTTTGTAACAAGTTGTCTGCATCCTCTGCTAGGTGATGAGCCCTCTCTCCTGCAAAGGCCTAGGTGTAGCCCATATTCTAGATGGCTGTTCTTGCCCTATCTCCTTCTGTGGCTAGTTCCCTGTTTTGCATTCTATCTACTCTTCTTGTATCCATCTAGAGCAAAGTTTCTTTAATTGTGGGTCACTATCCAATATCAGATGGCATCAAATGTGGGGGTTGTGAAAAATTTAGCAGCAGTAAAAGATATCAAGTATTCTTACAAATTTAATTCTTTATGTAAAAGTAAACAAGTACATCCATTTCATTGGTGTGCTAATTTGCTTTCCTCTTTAATAAATGGTAAAATTACATGTATAACAAAGAATTGTTTTAAAATAAATTTCATTATTATTTATAATCAGTAAATGTTGGATTTGCATATGTATTGTATATATCTATATACCTGAAGTTGTGTAGAAATTTCTCAGCTCCAGAGGAGTCATGAGTCTTCATCTAGAGCTTATACAGGATTGTGGCAGCTTTTTTTGTGAAAGTGTGAAAGAGCTTACAGACATTTTTTCTAATTTTCCTTATCCTTATTATTTCTGGTGTGTTTATTTTTTGTTTTATTGGGCTATTTGTAATGGACCTTGGTTCCTTTAGTTCCTAATACATCTCCATCTTCCCATAATTCTAGAATGTAAGTAAATCTCTGCTTTTCATAATCATGCTCATCCTTCAAGGTTTAGCTTAGTTGCCACTTTCTTCATTGAAACTCTCCTTTTCCAAATTATTATTACTTTTTTTCTTCCTCAAAATTACTTTATATTTCCTTATCTATATCAGTTGAATTATTCACTGAAGAATATCAGTTATGAGAAACTTTAACACAGATCCTGGTAGAGTAGATGCTTAAAAAATGTTGAATTGATTTGCTATGAATAATAGTTAATTAATTATATTACTTATGAAGAAATAAAGAATACTATAATATTCTGATATAATATATTATGTAACAATATAGTAATAATATAACATGGTAATATAACATATAATAATGTAGTATTATAAAATAATACGCATTAAGTATCAATAATAAAAGCATTCAGTATTCCTGTTGGTGGGGGTGAACTCTGAAATTGTGTCCACTTTAATCTATAAAATAATCACTATTGAAACTGTGTCCCCTTTGATCTGTAAAAGAAGGGAGATTGGTTCTCAGACTCCAGAGAGTCTGGGAGGGGGTATAATTTCCAGATGGGCCTTTTCTAAGATAAGCAGCTCATTCACAATTGGAGATCTTGGGCAAATCACACCCCCTCCAAATGATCTTTTGGGGTAGCCAGATCCCCATTCAGGAAATTCCAAATTCTGGAAAAGAGCCTTCACATTTCATTAAATTTTGAGATCTTAGTCTGATAATCAGCTCAAACTGCTCCCAGCCCCCAAGATTTGCTCATAAAATAGGTTCCTTTTAACACATTCTTTGAAAAATCTTCTCATTAAAAGATTTGTCTGCTAAGAAAGAGCTTCTTAAAACTTCCTTTTTTGCCACTAAGATTTCCGGTTTGTGAATTCTTTCACACTGGACCTGCACTGAGACTAGAGGGGATTCTAACATCAATTCTCTACCATTAGACCCCCCTCACTATTTTTACTCCTTCCCACTTCCCCAACCATAGTAAGAAATAATAAATAAATAAAAGTATACTTTATATTTTTTCCTAGTTCTTTTGGAAATACTTTTCATTTGGACAAATAATAACTAAAATGTTTTATGATTTTCAGTGTGCTTTGCTCAAATTGACCTTGTGAAGAGCACAACACAAATGTTATTATCTCAGACAACAGATAAGGAAAATGAGGACAAAAGGGTAAATAATTTGATGTAGTATAGTCCCTGGCTCCAAGGACTCAATCGATTAATTGCTTTGTAAAAGAAAAAAAAAAATCAACCTTGGAATCTTCCTGACATACTCAAAACTTATTCTGTACTTTGATCTTGGATTTCCTTCCTGTCATTTTTGCTCTATTTTTATCCCACACCACAGTGCTGAACTCCAAGAATTTATTATACTTGTCATCACAGAGCTAATAAGAAGTAGAGTTTGAATGTGAACCACTTTAACCCCCATATCTATTATTCTCCTTTGCCTTCTCAGACACTGATAAGATGAGCTATTAAAATTTAAAACAATAGTAAGACATTTAGGAGGACATCATGTATAATTATTCCTGAAATATAAGTTAATAACTAATTATTTTAATAACTAAAATCAATATTACAATGATATAGTAGCTACAAAGACTTCCCTTAACTCATACAGCTGCCACCCTGAAAACTACAGTAAAATCTTTTAAAGAAACAAGAACCAAGAAGAATGAATTAAGGTTCTCATTCAATTATATGTACAAATTAACTGTAGCATACAAAAAAGATAAAAAATAAAGCAGTAACGTAAAATGTTATTTTGAGAAATGCAGTCTATTCTTTATAGTCTACTATTTTATTAATTGAAAGCTATTAAATAATCTATTTATCTCTATTAAAATTTTCAGATAAGAAACAATTTGTGACAGCATCATATCCAAAAATGTATGTCATTTTAAGAAAAAATTTTTTTCTTCATTCCTTTTTATTCATTGTCCAACAAATATTTTGGGGAATATATTAGCAGGGTATTAAGATATGTGGACATAATTTCTGTTCTCAAGTAGTTTTCTGGAAAATATTCTCTACTTCAAGGAATAAAAGAAGACTTTTTTTGAACTAGATAACCAAAGAATTACTTGGATTTCAGTTTTAAATTATGCAATAGTCTAGTCATCATAGTATTTGCAGGCTAAAAGTGTATTAAGTGCATTTGTTAAAACAACAGGCTAGCTTCTTTAAGATTTCCCCTTTTTGTACTCCACTTCTGCCTTAGAGATAGCATTCTTTTAAAAGGAGGCTTTACAGCTTTGGAAGAATAAGCTAATTTCACAGCCAGTTTTGCCACTGCTATGGAAAACAGGCTGCATATGCAAGCCAGCTGAAGTCATCTGAACTGAAAAGGATTAGAGCTGCTGCAGCCACTGATACTGTCAAACAGCAATTGAAAACAGCTCTTTCAATGTGCTGCATGAAAAAAATCAGGAATTCCTGTCTACAATTCCCCAATCCATTGGATTTTTAATCAAAGCTGGCAGAATATATTGTAAATTGGAAATATGCAAGTGGTGATGAAATCAAACATGAGAATCTTCCAGATTTTGGATTCTGGCTGACCCAGGCCCATTTTTCCAGGTCAATTACTATTGTCATCCACCAATTAATTAAGGTACAATCTTTATCTAGGGCAAGGTCTCTGGAAACTTCACTCCAAAGTGGAATATTTAGTTATTAGGTCCACTTCCTCCTTTCCCCTCCCATCATGAGTGTGGAAGTACTCACAAACTTTTCTTCTTTATTAACATTCAGTTATCTCACTCTTTTCTTTTAAATGGCATTTTATTTGGTTATAATAGAATAGCAAAAGCCCAACTAATTAAAAGTAAATAAACAGAAATATTTCTTACCAGCTCACTTTTAGTGAAAAGAGGGAAATATTGATTTTAAAAAATAACAAAAGAAAACTTTTGTCCTGGAATATTTACAAATTCAGCCATTTATTACCTATGTGATTTGGGGCAAATAACTTAATTTCTCTAAACCTTAGTTTCCTTATTTTAAAATGAGGGAAAAAAGCTTTTGACACTGTGAATTACCCTGTCCTCTTTGATAGTCTCTTCCCTCTGTAAGATAGTTTCAATTCTTCCTGACCATATCTTGTTTGTATATGGTTGTTTTGTGGTTGTTTCCTTATAAGACTGTGCTTTATTTTTCTTTGTATCTTTGTACATAAATGCCACGAAGTCTGTATATATATAGTAGGTGTCCTGTTAAATATTCCAGGACAAAAGTTTTCTTTTTTAAATTAAGTGGCATCAAGTTATTTTTTAAAATCAATATTTCCCTCTTTTCACGAAAAGTGAGCTGGTAAGAAATATTTCTGTTTATTTACTTTTAATTGGTTGAACTTTTGCTATTCTATTATAACCAAATAAAATTAGTTGATTAATTGGCTAAATCAAGTACCTTACTGTTCTGAGTAATGTGATAATAAAACCTCTCCCATTATTTTACATAATCAGGACTGAATTAGAAGGGATCTCTGAAATCATCTAGTCAAACCTATACAGGAGAAAAAACAAAAACAAAAACTAGTCCACAACATCCTGATAAAGGTCAAATGGGAATGAGAAAGAGAGTATGCTTTTGTTCTGCTCAAACCAGTGGCAAAGAGAGAAATACCCTCAGAAGATCTGCATATTTAAGTCTTATCTGACACTTCTAGTTCATTTCAAACAATCAGAAGATAACTAGGAGTCAATTAAGCCTAGGTACCTGGGCAGTAAGGTGTCTAATACCATTTCTGCCAGTTCTACCATGTCAAACAAATCAAGTACAGCCCTTCTTCCATATCACAGCCCTTCAAAAATTTGAAGTGACTTGTCTAAGGTCATACATGTAAGTCAAGAACTAAAACTCAAAGGACAAATAATAATTCAATAATTCTGTTTTCATTGTTCAGAAGGGTTTTTACATAGATTTACATAGACTGAGCTAATATCTTTTATCTGAGCTAGTAAGAGGAATTAAGAAACCTCTTGATGAAGATGAAAGAAGAAAGTATAAAAACTGGCTTAAAGCATAAAAACAAAAAGGCAAAAATGTTGGTGATTGGTCCTATCATTTCCTCTTCCTTTTAAGAGAGAAAAAAAATGGAAGCAGTGTCAGATTTTCTATTCTTGGGCTCAAAGATCATTTCAGTCATGAAATCAAAAGACACTTGCTCTTCTGAAAGGAAAGTTATGGGGAAAAAATTAACTGCATACTAAAAAGCAGAGATATCAGCTTGCTGACAAAGGTTTATACAATCAAAACTATGGTTTTTCCAGTAGCAATGTATGGCTGTGAGAATTTGAATACAAGGAAAACTGAGTACCTCAGAATTAGCAATTTTGAATTGTGATGCTAGAGAAGGGGCAGGAGAGTCCCTTGGACAACAAGGGGATCAAATCAGTCAATATTTAAAGAAATTAATTCAGGCTCATCACTGAAAGATCAAATACTGAAGCTGAAGTTTAAATACTTTGGGCATACAATGAACAGATGGAATTCATTGGAAAAGACCCCCTAATGTTGAGAAAGATTGAAGACAAATGAAAAAAAGCAAAACATGAGATCAAAAGATAGTATCATGGAAAGGATAAAGATGAACTTGGACAGACTTGGAGAGATAGTACAGGGTAGAAGATCCTGGTGTGCTATGGTTCACAGAATCACAAAGAGTTGGATATAAGTGAATAAGTCAACAATATAACAGACTTATCAATTTCCCCCATAGCCCATGAATTTAGTAGATTGAAATTTACACTGGGCTTGTATTGTTGTTATTGAATTTGGATTTCCCTTTTAGATCAAATATCTCCATTGTCATTATATATCTCTCTCTCCTTACTTTTATCTAAAAACAGTGATTATCATCCAACATATTAGATATCCCTCTTATCTTCAATGACATCTATAAAGAACACAAGCCTTCCATTCTTGGGATAAGAAGGAAATAATTTCCAACTAAATCCTAACTTCTTGATGATTAAAAATTTAAACTTATAAATAATATACTAAGGCCTTGAAAGATTTTCATTTGCCAAAGAATGAATCATTTATATTCATAGCACATTTAATAACTCCAGAAAAGTCATTAACACCACAGTTAGTAAAAAAAAGTCAATTGACTATATTAATATTAATTACTAGTGCATGATATTCAGTACAATAACTTTTTATTTGTATAGCATTCTGTTAGGGATAGTAATATAAAGCATATCAGTTGTAACTTGACATGATGAGCTTTTATTGTAAAAATGAATTTTCTGCTAGCTTTGTAATTTGCAGATAGAATCTGGTGTGATAAGATTGTTTAATGCTGACAAAAATTCATCAACAATCTCCTGAAGTTTATACAACGAATGATTTCAGTAAATAAAACATATCAGATGGCATTGTGGAATTTCATTTTTAAAAAATGTGGATTATCATAACTGCTAAGTGAAATAGAAAAAAGAGCAAATATAACAAAGAGCCCTATTTTTGGTTAAGAAACCTAAAAACGAAATTCCCACAAGGTTGGCAAAGAATTTTAATTCTTAAGGAAAATGTAATGATCACTTTCTTTGTGATCCAAGTGCTTTCTTAAAAACACTTTTTAGATTTGGTTTGTGTATGTTGCATTTTCATTTTAGGAACATCACTGCTCTAAATATGAGGGAAGAGGGGTTTTTCTTAACTGAAAATTATGTAGAAAAAAACAATTACACTAAAAGCATTCATTCTCTTATGCTTTTTCTGGTGTCACAGGAATTTTTAATTTTTTAATTAATTTTATTATACAGCATTCAGGAATTTTTCTTCTGCAACTTTTGGTTAACTGAAATCCTGTCTTCTGTTAATATTAACTTTACCTGAGAAAAATCTGGCTCATGCAATTATAACTCAGGCAAAAAAAGCCTCTTGATATTCCTGAGATATGAAGCCAGGTAAAAGGAAAAAGAGAACACAGCATCTTAATAACCTCCTCAAAATATTTTATTTTGGGGAGAATTTCCCTGATGCCAACTTCATGAGAGGTAAATCTTTTCTTCTCAAGTAGCCCATTGTTTTTTCTTTAAAAGATTGCCTTATAATTTTTTTAAGTATAGAATTTTTCAAATTCAGTGTTTAAT